>NC_142673.1:24658612-24711112 GCF_964200805.1 Pocillopora damicornis
CTGACGAAGGGCTAACGCTCGAAACGTCAGCTTTTTTACTCTTTACGGTGGCTAATTTACGTTTTCAACCCAGTTGTTAACACTAAATTACCTGCTTTACTCTCCCACCGACGCAGCACCACAGTTTCTTTAGAAACTTACCCCTTTATTTATTTGAAATGTAGACGTGTAAGCTGCTATAGAATTGTTTATCGTGAAAATAAAACGTTTGAATTTCACAAAGTTTGTACCACGTGTGTTTATTATATATTTGAGTTTGCGCCGCAAAATTTTAAACGGCCAGGCTGGCGTGTAGACACGCTGACAGGAGAAACTTGTTTCCTGTAGTGTTTTGCTCAAATTTAAATGGCAGGTTTTTCAAGACATTCAGAAATATCAGTTTTTTTCTCTTACTAATAACACCTCATTGTTACGCAGTTTGGCGAACTAGTTAGGTTCCTATCAAACGTTTTTTAGGATGAAACGTCAACCGTCGTGTAGTTTAGCGGTATAAAACTGAATTGCATGAAATTTGAATGCAAAATGGTGTTCGACTTTGCCGTAAAGAATGATAAAGCGAAATGCAAAATCAAGGATCAAATGGAGAATGTTTTAATTTGTCGTGGTTATATGGCTCTGGCTGTAATGATAGAGAATGCCTCGCAATATAGAGTAGCGGTTGATCGCTATCTGTAACTGATAGCTGACACTTCCATTAGAAGAAACTCTATGTCGTGGAACAGGTTTCTTCCAGATAGTTTGTTTGCATAAGTATCTGAAATTCTATGGCTTCGTATTTGACTTATTAACAAATTCGTTCATTAAAAGAACTCCGCTTCGTGAAATTATCGTTATAAAGTTCTTCACTTCTTCGCCGTCACTGCTTGTCCAGCGGTGGTGGCCTGGACGCGCAAAGGACAACAAAAGCTTAAACGGCGGAGTTAGTGTTAAGCCGTTAACATCTAGTAAACCAAAGAACAAAGGGAAATTCTGAATTACTATGGAGATGTCAATCAGCATTGTAAGAGCCGCTCTTCTTGAAATAAAACTGAAAAAACCGTGGTTAGCCGCTCGGAATACAGCGGGCTGTTTTATATCAATACAAATGGACCATAAATACCCCACCTTAAATGACAATTCTAGTTCCCTTTATTTCATTGAAGTGTGAGCAGCTTTACCAAATAATACATGTGAAAGATGATTTATCGGACAACCTTCATGAACATCAGTCTACAAAAGTATTGTCAGGAGGGAAACATCAAGCATTTTATAACTTCATTTTTGATTTTTTTATCTTAGTTTCTCTTTTCAGCTTACATGGGATACGTGTCCAAGCAGAAAGGCGTCATGAGAGATGCGATGGCTTTTGTTACGGAAACTTGTGTGTTCATTTCCATCCAGAATGACTCAAAATTTTAAAATTTAACAGCTAAACCTGCATAGCTCTGCAAATTTTCAAAAAACTTAGGATGGCGTAAGTCACGCTAGACATGTAAATGTCGTGTCACCAGCTCCATCTATTCTCACCACATTTGCGTATTCAGGTTAACACCAGGTTCTCGAGTAACATTCTTTTATTTCCTTGTAGATAAGACACTAAGCTATATCCCTCGTGCGCATGCAAGATTTCCACACCTTTTAGGATATTCAAGATCTTTTAATCTTTTCTTTTTCTTTTTTTCTTCCATTTCTGTAGAGATAGCACATAAGGAGTTAAGCACCATAATAATAATATTCGCGATCTTAAAATTTATTGTTCGTCGGTGAATGTTAAAATCACTTTCAACTGACAAGTTTCTTTGAAAAGTCCCAGACAATTATTGAGCGATAACTCAAGCTGCAACCAATTACATTCGGCCGTGATACAGAACAGTTTGAAATGACTGCGTTTTGAAGGCTAGTCTCCAACGAAAAGTTTTTCGGAAGTTTCTAAAGGTGTTTCATTTGCGTGGAAGAACTTCACTAAAAGATGCTAATGTAAACTGCACCTGGTTAAACGAAAATCGTAAAGCCGAAGATAGTGATGGAAAAATACTTGGCCACTAGCAGCAATCGTTATTGTGCAAAGCGGTCGATTTGCTGAGTAACAAAATGATAAAATCAAAAATAAAAGAGAAAGGAAAGAAATAAAAGATGTTTAATGCCGAATTAACTATTCATTACATCAGTGAAAATAATGACTTTTACGATCTAGTCACACTATTCTATTATTGATAGCATTCAGAGTTGAAAACAGCTGGGGAATCATCGTGGGTGGTTGACAGCTCGACATCATTTGGAACTCGCACGTTCGTGCCGGCGCCTTGAAGGTAACCCATATCTATCTATAGATTTCCGCTGAGCTTTAATGTTATATGAAAAAAACAAATCTTTGAATTGTTCTAAAAGTTAATGTCGCAGTGACATATAAAGAAGTCGCTAGACTTATAATTAACACTTCGCCTAATAACTGGTTTGCCTCCGCACTTGATTAATAACAGCGGCGGGTTTCTTACTTCTACACCTTTTAAAGTTTGACGATGTTGTTGATGCGGACGTTCCCTTCTACGAAAGGAGCCTTAACTTTGAAAATAAAGCAAAATGAAAAAGGCCCAACGACTTTGTTTCGAAGGAGGTATTCTACAGCCTTGCCGCTAATCTTCAGTTAATTTTGTCACAACAAGCGCATAAACGAACCCAAAATGTTCCGCAACCCTTCCTGGCCATGAAATTCACTTTGACCAAGAAAGAGACGAAAAATCTTTTCTGATCGCGACATCTTGAAAATACCCTCATAGAAAGTCAGCAACAATGTTCTTTGACAATAGCCTGTGACAACTTGAAATACACGGAAGTATATAAGTCAGACGCGAAAACCCCTCACGGTGTCATAATCTTTCGGGAAGAAACAAAAACCTTCCAGGAGAAGCACTTGAGTTTGTACATTAAATAGTGCGATTTATTTGTACTCAGAAATTTCCGTCGGCAGCGTTGTTAGTATAGCCTTCTTCAAAGTCTTCTAACTGTAAGATGCTGTAAAGTGAGAGAATAGCGTGATCCAGCCAGCCGAGAGGACCTCAACTGCCGTTTAGCCAAAGTCCTTACTCGAGAGTCTCAATGGGGTGATGGCTTTTACGACTATCGGTTAAAATTTTGGCTAATTTCCGGCTAACGGTTAACACCTTTCCATTGTTTCCACCAGATATATTTTTTACGGTTAACTTTTTTTACGACTAACGGTTCAAATTTGTCAATTTTTACGTCTAACGGCTAAATATTTTGGCCGTTTTACGGCTAACGGTTAACCCCATTGGGACCCTCTTACTCGTTCGTCATGTTACTCATAGTTGGTTCCGCCTCATTAACTTTCTTTGCCTTTGCAAAATACCTATCTAAGGTTACTCTGTTTAAGCAGCGAAGTAAATATTTTGCGCGTTTTTGGATGACTGAACTGACATCTGGTAAATATAATACTTAATACTTATACAGCGCCGATATCAATATTGCTATTTTCATTAGCAGAATAAGGCAAGCTGGACAACTTGATTAAAATCCCGTTATCAAATAAACTATGGCACATTTTGTGAAGAGTGCCGACTGAGAAAGTGGTTAATATTCTCCGAGCTGAGCTGGTAAAGCATTTCTGTACAGCTGGACACATCTTGGATCGTCAAAGGTAATTATATATACCAGAATTTCTCATGCACTGGAGCTTGTGTCAGCAAGATGAAGACTACAGCACTTTGTGTTTTTGCTCTGTTCCTTTCTTCGATGTTAGTTGAGGGTGGCGCACCTAATAATATCTGTACTCGGAAGGGTTGCAAGGTAAAAAAATACATGAATAAGTAGAAATCTCTTTCGTTTTCAATCCATCTAAAATGTTTCATTTTCTTTTCGATAAAAGGATTTTAAACGGATCGCTATATTGATTTTAGTTAAATTGTCTAGGTGGTCCGACTAGGAATGACAATTATTTTTCCCCTTTTAAAAAGCGAATATCCAGCGAGGAATACTTATTAGTGAGGGTAGAAATACCTTACCTATGTATTTATTCATGTCAAAATGAGCTGGAATCTTTCAACAATATTTTTTCTTTATCATTTCATTCATGTCATTGTTGAAGGATCCTAATTGTTCAACTCATTTTTCTCACTAAAAGCCGTTTTAAATTGTTTTAGGAAAAGCCTACGGAAAAGTTTAGAGATGAAGAAGGAGTTAGAAATTTAGAAATGATGAAGATGAACATCCGTAGACGCTTGGAGGAGGTAATTACAGGTTTTTAATCTATCGTCTCTTCGGTTTGTCTGGTTAAGTCAGTATCCAAATAGTTTAATTGGAGGAAGAAGTCATTCGGTTCTTTTGATGCATTTTATTCCAAATATTCGTCAGAACGGTCTTGTTTTTTTATTTCTTTTTTTTCGAATAAATTTGAAGAGAAATTTTAAGCTTATGTTTGTTGAATCTTTGTAGGCAAAACGTGAGCAACAGTACCGGAGAGAAATTTGCTCACGAGCCCGCGAGCTGAGATGTGGAATGGAACAAAAGAAATAGGTTGACTGCAGTGAAGACTACACAGCTAACTTGAAGTTAAAGCATAATTTCATTCCTAAATAACGAAATTGAGATGTAGATGCTTTAGCCGCTATCATCAATATTATATTCTGTGAAAGTCTATAAATTGTTTGAATTCAATAAAGGCTGTGCTCCGTATGGTGAATATGTACGATTCGCTCTATTTGTTGTTGAGCCCTAACATTTTAAGTGGCCCGCCAGGGTAGTGTGAGGACTCTTTAACCCTTTAACTCCCATGTCTGACCACGACACATCTTCTCTTTAGGATTTCAATACAATATCAAACAAACAACAGATGAGAATAAGGAAAAATATCATTGACTGGATTATCAGTTGACCCAATACCAATTTCTCCAAATTACCATCATAAAAAACTGTATGATAGACAGAAAGGAGAATTACTAATAAGATCTTTAGAATGAAGGGGTTTATATCGAGGCCTTTATACTGATGTTTAGTTAAACATCGAGTTATTGCCCCTGTAATTCGCAATAAACTGATTTTCATTCACAATTTACTATAGGCAATTTACTATGAACATAGGTGGATCTTTCCGCTTGCACTGCTGCTGCAGTTATTTTTGTTTCATCATTGAAGAAAGGCATGATATTGGTCCTTCATTTTAAGAATCATGGAACAGCAACAAATCCCAATCAGTTTGAGCTACAGAGCTAGGCATATATAGCTAAAGTTTTGAAGAATTTTATCTGGCTGGAGTAAGCTGAAACTATTTTACATAACCTCTTTCCTGCAGCCGGTAGTCTTTTTGGCATACTCAAATGTTGGCGGTTTCGATAGATGTCGGCCGTCTTTGTCAAAACGTGCCAAGACTGATGGCTGATAGGCATCAGAACTGTCAACATCTAACCATAAAGTGAAATTTATATCATCACCTGCCGCGGAGAAATTCACGTTAAATTTCATACTAACGGATAAGATCGAACGAATAGAATTACAACGTGTCCCGCCAATGTAGCACGTTCGTTGGCTGCCAATGATGTATTTTATTTTGGTGCCTTTTATTTTAATCCGACATTAAGGTAGCTCTGCTTAGTAACATAATTTCTCTTGTGACTTGATCTTAGCTACCCATGCACCATAACCTCCCAGCCAGCGGAATAAAAAAGGAAACCATGCAGCGGTCTGCTAAAGCCTACTTGTTAAAATTTCAGGTTTTTTAAGAAAGCGTAGACAAAGCTGGCAAGTGTATCCGGACTGGCTCACGTTGACCGCCACCCAGCTTTAAATATGTTAGCGTAATGGTTTTCTATGGGATTGAATTGCGCGAGAGAAAAGACATCCGCAAAAAAACACGAATGGATAAATAAATAAATAACAAAATTAAGCGCTCGTAGAGATACTAAAATCGAAAGACAAAGAAGAATGAGACGGTTATACGATAACATATTTCCTTAATTTTTTATTCTTTTTTTCCGCCGCAAATTAGTTTTAATCCTGACAAAGCTTAACTGAGTGCACTCAACAAGACAAAGCAATCGCAATAATATGGCTGGCCATTTCTCTAACATAATTAGAGAATTTCTAACATAATCCCTCTTGTGACTTGATCTTAGCTACCCATGCACCATAACCTCCCAGTCAGCGGAATAAAAAGGGAAAACATGCAGCGGTCTGCTAAAGCCTACTCGTTAAAAATTCAGGTTTTTTTAAAAAGCGTAGACAAAGCTGGCGAGTGTATCCGGACTGGCTCACGTTGACCGCCACCCAACTTTAAATATGTTAGCGTAATGGTTTTCTATAAGATTGCGTTGCGCGAGAGAAAAGACATCCGCAAAAAAACACGAATGGATAAATTAATAAATAAATAACAAAATTAAGCGCTCTTAGAGATACTAAAGAAGAATGAGACGGTTATACGATAACATATTTCCTTAATTTTTTATTCTTTTTTTCCGCCGCAAATTAGTTTTAATCCTGACAAAGCTTAACTGAGCCCACTCAACAAGACAAAACAATCGAAATAATATGCTGGCCATTTCTCTCATCGTCTTACATCTTTTTTTAACTAGCAAATGATAATGTAAATATTGATTATAACGAAGATGATAGTGACAATAATGCAAACAGTGTCTATGGTGACGTGACATGTCAATGGAACTACACAATTTTGCAAAATTCTCATCGTAAACCACGGTGTGAACGGTAAAACACATAACGGTCACGATTTAAGCGATGCCTGCTTTAATGATTCAAAAGAGGGTACTAATTTTAACCGGGGCACTGTAGGAAATGAATCTCTTATTCGAAATCATGATCATTCTTCAAAATTACCGTTTAAAGTAAAGGAATATCTCTCAACGGAGAAGGCATTCTAATAACGCATCTTTATGAGGTTACCAAATATTGCTTTCTATGCCTTTCGTCAAGAGAACGGGGGAGTACTTACGATAAACTGTACTCTGGGTTGCACCTCTAAAAAGTTTGGCACTGTCAGGCTAAAGATATATAGAGAAAGGGGCTTCAAGGGCTGCCGTAGGGAAAACAATAAGGAAAGCTGCAACCGACGCATTTAATATAAGATTACAAACGTTACAAAAGAAAAAGGAAATGTTTTGAAGATACTTTCCCCTCTTCTTGCTACTGCAAGACGTTTGAGTTTTGTATTGATTTATTAAAGGTAGATGAAAAGTAACCCATACCATAAGGAAAGTACAGATATACCGAAGATATCTGCGGAGTTGAAGTATTTGAAATTCAGGGTAGGAAACCCCCCCCTTCCTCACAGCCTTTTTCATATAATTGAAACGAATGCACCCTTCCCCGATTCGTGTACGATTTGAAATGTGCATCATAACGGCTTCCATGTTTTAGAAAAACCCGTTTCTGAATAAATTTTAAAGCTTGTGGTCAAAACAAATTTAAAAAATCTCCTGCAAAGGTACAAAACATAATTTTACCCATCCTCAATATGGACGTGACGCCGTTTGTAGTATCTGGTCTTTTTTGTCTCATTTTTGGACTTTCTGTTGAACTTATCGGACGTAATCCATTAAATATGTTGAGAATAAGCGAGAAAGAGGAAGGATCTGCCATGAGAGCAGAAGGTTCGGTCATAACAAGCGAAGATTCTGCTATTACCAGCGAAGGCTCTGCTTTAAAGAACGATGACTCTGTCAAAGAGAGCGAAAACCTATATCCTTATTGGCGAATCGATGTTTCACCAGTGAGCTTTAAAATGAGGGTCGACACCATGATTTTCTCTGAAAAAAACCTTCAGTCTTCGTTGTCAGCTTCAAATACACGATGGCGTAGCAACACTCGTTTTTTGGCTCCTATTTTTCATGCTCAAGATTAATGATAATTATAATAATAATAATAATAATAATAATTCAGTGTTATCAATTATTATTTCTAGGTATAAGGAGAGTTAAATGCCTCGTATTTTCTTTCTTTCTAGCGTATAATAAATTAAATTGTGGATTATTGGTAGCGTCTTTAGATTTCGAGGAAAACGGGGCCAACCGATGATGAGCGTACGCCATCCCAGCATACACTCCTCAATTTGCACAAAAGAAAGCCTTTTTGATTGCCTTTTTCCTGCCGTCCTGAAAACGAACAGAACTTAAAGGGACACCACAATGTAATCGAAGTCATTTAAGAGGATAACGTGGAATGATTTGATACTGAAATTTTGATAATGATCTAAAAGGAGAGTCAACCCATATTCTAGACCCTGGTAGAGCTCTAGGTTGTTAAACTTACCAACCGCCGACTGACAATAAGCTGAGGAGTTAAATTGATTGTATTTTAAGTTGGAAAAAACGCACCTCGTGCATTACGTAATGAGAACTGGCGCCACCTCGAAGGTACTTTGTTCTCCTGATGGGTGGAAAAGTCTGACAAAGGCGAACGGACAAAACCTGTTCTAAAGATTCCATGGCATATAGTAAACCCATTTATACGGTTATGAACAATTCTCCCGTCAAATGCAGTCATCTCCGAATCTGCAGATGAATTGGAACCGCAGTAAAAATCAGCCCATTGGCTCCTGAGAATGTTTTTTCGTCTTGTCACGAGCAAGGACAAAGAAAAAGTTCCGAGGAATCGAACCTGAGACCTTCGGATTCCGCGCTCCGATGCTCTAACCACTGAGCCACAGAGACTCCACAGTAAGCCAAGTCTACTGCGAAGTTCATATGACACACGTCCTGTATATTGCTGGGATCAGTAATATCGATAGCGTAATGTTTGTAGATAGAAATAAGAGTAAGTTGTTCCAAAATCTTTTACCACTCATTCTGATAAATTTTAAATACGCACTATATTCAGGTGTTTTAAGAATGCAAATTATTATGTGTTTATTTTTGTAAAGTTTTATTACACGAATGAGATCCTTTCGTCTTCACCGCTAAGAGTTTCAGATATTTGGCTAGTTTCTCGTTTACCGGTGACATGAATTAACGTTTTGGTAATGTCACTTATCTTAGTGCGTGCCTTGAGATGAAGAAGCTTGTAAAAAGCTGTTTTGAACTGAGGAAGCCTCCATGCGTATAAATAAGGGTTGATACCAGAGTTGCACAACACAATTAAGAATTGCAAATCCCGCAACCAACGAATAAGCTCACAACTACAGCCTGAGAAAAAATTTAACAAGTAAATCATAACACAGACTGGTGTGAACGAAGCAAAAAATGCAGGAAGCACAATCATCAATGCTTCTTTGCATTGATAAGACTTTTTTGGTTCTCCTGTACATCAGATTTGGTGGTCTCCATTGCTCTCCTCTTTCGCCAATATCTCGATCTTAGTCACAGTCGTTTAAGTATTCCTACATGAACAAAGATGAGAAGACCAAACGCGCTGAGAACAACAGTGTTTGCAAAAATGAAGGAGTAGAATATAAATCCGAGTTGGAAGTATGCAAAAGAAAACCCTAGTACTGCCAACCAAATTGACAGGGATGTTAAAATAGCGCGCTTGGAGGTAACCATTGTTTTTTACTTCGCTGGCGATGATACTGCCACATATCTGTCCACGGTAGGTGCCATGAGTGTTAAAATAGACGCCGTGCGCAAAATAAAGTACAAAATGTGCAAGATTTTGATATCTACGCTGTCAAGTTGAAGTGCTTCGCTGGTGTGAAAAGCAACTGACACTGGATCCATAATCGTTCCCACAACCAGATCAGTGGCCGCTAGACTTAACAGGAAATAGTTAAAAGGCGTTTTCAAGTTCCTGAAGGGATCTTTTATGATGGCCAAGCAAACGAGAAAGATTCCAGGAATAGTTAAAATTATCAGAAAAACTGAAGAGGAGGCTGTGAAGTATGAGAGAGCTTTTGGGGAACCAATGTTTGAACACATACTTGACGCTGATGCTAAAGCCATCTAAACTCTCTGATTTGTTCCTGCACGCCCGATGAAATCAACGTATGAGCAAATATTGCATTTGTTAAAGTTAGACTTGACACCGGTTTGTAAAGGTGCTTTCTGTTGTCCTTTACACAGTCACGCCTCTGTTTTTCGGTTTCGGAGCAAACTGGAACTTCTCGGGCCCTCGATGGAAAATTCCGTTTCGAAGTAGCCAAATGAGAGATCTCTGGAACGGTGCATTTGTCGACAACTATGAAAGATCAAATTATTTCAAAAATTTCCGGCATGTGTATCTGGCTATGATTCGTCCGCTTGTCTGATTTTGACTCAAATACAAATTACCATGTTGCTGCATAAAGTGAGGGAGGTCACCAACAGAAGATAACTTGAACACAGCTTCCACCTCAACACAGGTGAAAAAGAAGTCAGTTGAATAAATAATGAGATTTTTGTCCCGCCAGCTGCTTTTTTGGATAGTGAAGCACATCGGCTAGCCAAACATCATTATAATTTATCTATATCCGTCGGCCCTGCAAGAAAAAAACTTACATTTTCTCTCAGTAGAGAGAATCTATCAGCACCTAAAATTAACATACACATGCATACGCAGGAAGATGAAAAAAAAACGGCGTCTACGACAGTACACCCAACGACATGACGCCTTTCGCTTTCAAGTTAATTAAGTTTTGTAGTATTTTGCTAGGGAGAAAAATTAGATGAATGCATTTTGGACGGGTTGCATATTCAATTTACAATTCATAGACTTTCAATAACCCAATCCATACACATCGCCTAAATGATAATTAGTGATTGAGGCTGTATTATTAGCACAGCGTAAACATTCGCAGTTCTAGAAGTTGTAGTCAAATTTTTTTCTTTGGCTTTATTGATCTCAGCGTGGCGTATGTTTACAGTACAAGCATCGTGAGTTTTGATGTTTTCCTCTAAAACAACAACATCAAGAGGTCTGGCTTTTCAGAGTCGGACAACTTGATTAAAATCCCGTTATCAAAAAAACTAAGCCACATTTTGACTAACGCATTTTTGTAAAGAGAGCCAACTGAGAAAGTGGTTAATTTTCTCCGAGCTGAGCTGGTAAAGCCTCTCTATACAGCTGCACACATCTTGGATCGCTGGCGGTTATTATATATACCTGAAGCTTGTGTCAGCAAGATGAAGACTGCAGCGCTTTGTGTTTTTTGCACTTTTCCTTTCTTCATGTTAGTTGGGGGGGCAGCATGGGTATTCCTCCTTGTCGAAGTGCGGATTACACGGGAAAAAACGTACATAAATAAGTAGAGATCTCTTACATTTCAATCCATCTAAAACGTTTCACGGTTTTTTTTTCGATAAAATGATTTCAAATAGTTCGCCTTATTGATTTTAGTTGAATTGTCTAAGTAGTTCGATTAGGAAGGGCAACTTTTCTTCCTTTGAAGGAGGCTCCATAGAGTTTTTGTTCGGTGTTGGCGCACGCGCCAGCGTATTGTTTTGCTGGAAAATTTTTATGTTTTCGCTACTCTAGGTCTCTAAAAGCCATTAAAAAGGCGATGAGCTATTGACTATTGTTTGCCAGTCCGGGCCATAACCATTTCTGGATACTTGATGACGTCACCAACATGGATGTTGTAGTGGGACATCGAAGAAACTCACTCATTACTTTATTCGAGCCCTAGCGACTTAGTTCCCTACCCATATCCCATGAAACCTTGCAAAATTACAGAAGACAAGCAATTACACACAACAAGCAAAGAACTGATGGTGGTCGCGATGACGAGAAGGAAAAATTCAGATGAAAAGTCGGGTAGAGGTCCATGTTGCGAAGGGCTCGATTGAGGAATAACCTCTATTTAGTTGAGGTTTTCAGGTATGCAACATTTTTTTTGATTCCTTAAAAAAATCTTTTAAAAAACTAGAATAAAATTTGCTTCCAATTTGTCAAAATTCCAATCGAGTGCACGAGGTTTTTACTCGAGTGCACTAATGTTGAAAGTCTGTTAGTGTGCAAACTACTAGACGGATTCCTTTGTTCAGATCCATCGGAGTATCGTGTAAACCATAAATTTTAACCATACGTTGCGGCTGACCAATTTAAAGTAAAAGGACAATTATTTATCGGACCTTTATAATCCTACATTGTGAATTTTAGATCAAGCCAACAGCATGGATGAACACATTCAGTATCTCGAGACACTTTGTCGTCTTTGTGGCACAAATCTGCCACTGACCTGGGTCAGTGCTACAAACAAAGAATCTTTTAAATCGGAGCTCTGGATGAAATTTCGAATCAATGTCGATCTTGACATCAGAGAGATTCATTCAGCCAAGGCGAATGCACACTAAAAAATAATTTCAGGAAACCACGGATCTAACACATAAATGTGATTATCCAGCGAGTAAGTTCTCCTTCGGGCAAACAAATAACAAAGAGGTATTCGTTCACTGAGCTCTCACATCTTTAGGTATCGTATCCGGGAAATGTGCGATAAGAGCGGCATGAAGATGAAAATGAAGAAATCACATTGGTGGAAAGCCTTGCCGAAGTGTCTCTATTACAGCATTCCGGAAACAAAGGTTAGAGTTTAACTACACGAACTGATGAGAGTGAAATTTTCGTCTAAAACCACAAGGGACATGTCTGTAATTTTGAAACTCGTTTAGAAACACCGCTCGTGCTTTCACATTTTGCAGTGATTACCTCGACCTATACTGGAGAGAAATGAAATTGTCCCGATTCCGCGATCTCACACCTCACTCGTCCCAATTGTTATCAGTGCGCGTTATTTGGTTCAACCTTATTTAATTGGTTTTCTTGTTACCCAAAATAAGGAAATCAACAGAGAACGGACAGTAACATCGAGGCCAAGCTCTACCCAGAAGTTCTCCAGATACAAACAGGCTGGCGGAGGAGCTTTTATTCCTGTGACGCTCTTGGTGGAAGGACCACAGCGTTACAAAGAATTTGTGCTAGAAAGAATCCGCTTTACTCTTCCAGAATGCGAGAATGTCGAGGACATGCATGTTGAATGTTTGAAATAAACGAATATTTTTAATGGTACCTTACGTCCAGTTCTTATTAGCGAATTTTGTTTCAGCTTACTACCGCATTACAAAAAAAAAAAAAAAAAAAACCAGCTTCTTCTTGTTTCCAGCACCTCTCGGCCAAATTTGCTTTGTTTTGGTTTTGATCTCACCCAATCACAAAGCTCGAAACCGATATCCAGAAATGGTTATGGCCCGAACTGTTTGCTGTAGTAAATATTATCAGAATGATTCGTTATCAATCTGGGCTCCACAAAGGGTGGCGCTCGCCAGTGTTAATTTGGCTTTGCCTTTTATTTTATCTCAAAATTTTCACAATTATTTGTAACGTTTGTCTTGCCAAACATTTAAAAGCCTACACAAAGGGGTTACAAAGGCAGTTTCCTCACTATTTGCAATTTTGTTTTTTTTCGTCCATCTAAAATCTGGCCTGATGAAAATTTTTTATCAACAGGCACCAGGAAGGGCACAAAAATGTTTAACGGTCCAGCAAATCTCAGGAAATTCCACCGTAGAAAACGTGATAAATCTTGCTCGAAAGATCCCTATTTTCTTTGTTACAAAACACTACGTTATGGAATGGAACTTCGCCAAAATCTATATCTGAACATGCGAAAACTTGGCAATCTTTCCCATGGTGTTTTCTTTTCGGTTGACCTCTTTTTCAGACGTAGAAGGCCTATAAATAAAACATAAAAACTGTATTGTGTTAAACTGTTCTAACACACCTTTTCAGATAACAATCTTGCGATCGTATCGAGCCACAATGTTTGTTTTACATATTGACACTTTTAAAGCTCGCAACCTGTTCGCACCCAGATCTTGCGCGGTCAAAAAACCCTTTGGTGCCTTCTTAAAAAGAGGATGTCCAATAAGGAACACTTATCAGTAAGCGTAGAAATATCTTACCAAATTTTAAGATCATGTTTATTGAATCTTTATAGGAAAAACGCAAGCAGCAGTACCGGAGAGAAATTTGCTTACTGGCCCCCGAGATGGGATGTGAAATGTACTGAAGATTACACAGCTAACTTGAAGTTAAAGCATAATTTTATTCTTAAATGACGAAATCTAGATGTAGATGTTTTATCCGCTGTCATCGATATTGTATTCTGTGAAAATCTATATATTGTTTGAATTCAATAAAGGCTGTGGTCCATATCGTGAATATGTACGATTCGCTCTATTTGATGTTGAGCCCTAACATTTTAAGTGGCGGCCAGGGCGGTGTGAAGTCTCTTTAACACACAGCGTAAACATTAGCAGTTCTGAAAGTTGTAATCATATTTTTTTATTTGGCTTTATTCGATGGTTGCGTGATAAACAGCGAACGAGGATGCAATGGTATAATTTTAAATCTCTTATTTAACTACCCTCAGCGTGGCGTTATATGTTTGCAGTACGAACATCCTGAGTTTTGGTATTTTCCTCAAAGACAACAGCATCTAGAGGTCTTGCTTTTCAGAATTTTCCTATAAAATGTTTTAATAACTGGAAAGCATGCAAAGAAAAAGAAAGAAAAAAAACAGAATAAAGCATTTACTCAATTTGGATTAAACTATATCATAGAGTGCGATATTTTTGATAAACTTATGATCATCAAAACGATCCTGATAAACTTGATTTAACAAAACTTCCTTTATTCATAGCGTAAAACTTTCCCTTTAAGTTTTACACATAATTACATAAACGTATCTTTTTTCATCGCCCAAAATAAGTGGTCAAATTGTCCTTCTTTTGTCTTTTTCTTTGAAGGAGTAAAAGGGCTGAGAAGCTTTTGGAACTAATGTATTTTACGGTGAAGGAACAAAAACGCAGATTTAGATATAACTGTAGTTATTTTAAATGGTAATTTCCAAAAACCCTGTTGTCTTATATTCTGATCACAAAGGCAGATATCGATATTGACCAGTTAATTATTGCAGAGAAATGAAGTAAAATTGAGGTAAAGAGTTAGGAATAGAAACTGGAAACTGAAATGCAAAGGAGCAGCTGCCTTGAGGACGAAGTAGCCGCCACGATCAATCTTGAAGAGAGCTGATCAAACTCAATCACCGAGTTGCAACTTACCGAGGAACTTCTGTGCAATTATTGGATGAATTTATTGGACGATTGTTTGTTTTCATCGATTAGAAATTAGTTTGCATTTCTATCAGAGAAATATAGTTTTTCTCAAATCCAAACAAAAGATAAGAAACGAGGCCATCATGCTCGTTTACAAAGAACGATTATACTGACGATTTTGAAGAGCTTGGGCCAGCAGAATAAAAAGAAGAAGAAGTTAAGAGAAAATTCTACCGCGTGTTGATGAAGAGAGGATTGATTACACACAGTACGAATACACCGAAAAATACCAAAAAAGCGTAAAGCCAAGATCTTATGCTTTGATCGTCGATTCTGTCTTGATAGTTTCTACCAGTTTGTTCAACTCTTTCAATGGCGGCTGTGACTTGGCAGGCTTTGATTTGGGAGGGATACGGTGTTCTGGTTTCATATAATCCACAGCTATTCGTGGCTCATTCACATCAAACTTGGGTGGTTCTCCTCCAAAATTGTCATGCATCGGTGTATCAGGAACGTTATCTTTACCTCGGAAATCAGGATCATACATAGGCAGCGCATCAATGAAAATAGTACCCTTCAACTTATTCTTGGCTTCTGTTTTCTTCTTGTTTTCTTTTTTGACATAAGGATGATTCTTCTTGGTATTTGACGACATCTTGGTCCTTGCTTGCTTGCTTGCTCACCACTCTACGAGAAAGAATAGTGAGTTCCTTAAAAATCTGCTCTACTTTTATACATCTTAGATCTCTTGTTTTTGAATTCTACCTACTCATTGGTTACAAACTGTAGAACTTTGATCCTGCATGATTTAGCAAAATCTTCTCATTGGCTACAACCTGTAAATTTTTTTTTTTTAGTTCTCTAGAGATTAAGGCAGCCTCGGACAGCCTTCATTTAATCCCCTCGAGGTTAGGGCAGCCTTGGGCAGCCTTCATGTAATCCCCTAGAGGTTAGGGCAGCCTTGGGCAGCTTCAGGCAGCCCCGAACAGCCATCTTTTTCAGACAAAATCTTACACTGCGCATGCGTAAAGTCTCTGACAGACATCTCACAGTGCGCATGCGTAAAGTGTTGTAACATCTCCCACATGGATGGGAAGTGAGGTCTTGACATATATATATATATACACATATATATCTATCTATATATATATCTATATATCTATATATCTATATATCTATATATCTATATATCTATATATCTATATATCTATATATCTATATCTATATATCTATATATCTATATCTATATATATATATCTATATCTATATCTATATATATGTATATATATATATATATCTATATATATCTATATCTATATATATGTATATATATATGTATATAACTAACTGCAGACAGTACTGTTTCGGCCTTCTGGGCCTCATCCGTGCAGTGCTGATGCTAGGATGGAGGTAAGACCATATAGCCACCCCAAGTGATCTCACATATGTAGGATCATCTAAGCCATGCCAGAGTGCTTAAACTAGAAAAACTAGTGAGCATGCATATGTATATATATATATATATATATCTCATCAAATATCTGAGATATATATATATATATATCTCATCGTGAAGTCGCATGTGCAACATGAACATACAAGTACACGTTACATTCCCCTAAGGGAGGCTGTGAACTAATTTTTACCCCACCTAGACCCTCATATTATGAATATATTACACCGACATCTTGAATGATGTCATCTTCGATGACGTCTCCGCCGCCATCTTGAATCCTCCCTAAGGGACTTAGACGCCATCTTGAATCCTCCCTATGGGACTTAGAGGCCATCTTGAATCCTTTGTTATTTATGTTAATTGATGGCGGCATCCCTTTGTTCCCTATGGAGACGCCCTATACTACTTACATAACCTCGGATTATTTTTTTCATAGTTTAAATTCAGTATGATGAGCATATACAGTACTACTCATTATGATGCGAGAGCCAATTCGTATGACTAGTCAGCTACACATTTTTATCACTGAAAAGTGATAATCTGGGTAGGCTCGTACTAACGTAATCACTGATTCATAAACAGTGGATTTTGAAAGATTTTTTAAGTCTGAAACTCGTTTAAAATTCTGTTCGTTTGTTCATGCTTTGCTCCTAAAAGCTTATATTGGGCATTTCACACAGTTAGTACTGCTCTACTTCTTATCTTAACAACTTCCATGACTGAATGATTGTCCGAACAATCCTGTTTATTTGACTGTCTGTTTAGTTTCTGTTTGGACTTTTTATATCTGTGTTTTAGGCAATCTGCCGAAATCTGCACCGTGAATGAAGAACGGAGAAAAACTAAAACTGTTATAGGACGATGGTGCTAAAACAGCTCAGTGAGAACATTCTCTTAAAAAGATAAGAGACGAACAATAACATGATGAGAAACTGTAGAAAACACGATTCAAACTGCACGTTGTGGGGAGAAAATAAACAGGTTTACATGGCCAGATGTAGATCTTATTAAAAGTTTTACGGATGACCCAGAGGAAAGAAATGAAGATAATTTGTATGTAGTTTTGTGATTAACGGGCTGAGTAATGATTAGCTGGCTTGACAATTCCTTTCGCTTTGTTTTTTTTTTTTTTTTTTTTAATTTTTTATTAATAGTATCTCTTTATTGCGCCGTACTCTCCAAAGGGAGATGTTAGTCTATTTACAATAAAGTTCAATAATACAATATGAATAACATAAAACGATAACTTTACCATATCCGAATACAATACGTTGATTGAAAAGCTATTACTGCTAAATTACATTTGTGCATTGAGACTTTGATACATTAAATGAGGAACTATAACAAAAGTGAAAAAAGAAAAAGAACGTAAGGAGTATTGTTTGAAGTGTTTTGGTGAGAGTTTCACTGTTGGCAGGTGTACCACTAAGTTTTTTATTTATTTACTTTTTTATTATTTAAATTTTGTTTTTATTTTATTTTGTATTTTTTTTAAAGAGAGTTGAGATATTTTAACCGCATTTGTCAGGAGCTAGTTATTGACGGTATTTTCAATTAGGTCCCTTTGGTGAACTGCATTCACAAAGTCGTGGAGGACAATGGGCTTGTTGTTAAGTTTACAACTATAGATATAATACCGCATGAATAGTGTGACGTAGTCGAATTTCTTGGTGGTACTATTCTCGTTTAAGTTGGAGGTAATTCCGAATAAAAGTTCCTCCGTAGTTGGAGAGAACTGTGAATTGTACGTTGTGTTAAACCACCGAATGACTTTCTGTATGAATGATTTCGTAAAGGGACAGTGAATAGAGGTGTGATCGATTGAGTCTTTTTCCCCACAAAAGCAGCATTCTTCGTCAGCTTTAATACCATATTTGAATAGTTCTCTCTTTGTCACCACGATTCTATGAATAAACTTAAATTGAAATTCTTTTAGTTTTGTTTCTTTGCACAGCTTTCGTATTGACTTAAATATCTTTGCCCATTTTTCATCATTCAAAGAAAGTATTTCGCTCCATCTTTTAGGACCTGCCTGACCTCCAGTGTGGATTTTAGCAATTAAAAGATTATAGAAATCCCTTGATTTGGCTTTATCAAGGTTGAGCGTGAAATTTCCGTTGAGGTGAAAAAGATGATCGTTACTTGTGAAAAACTGATTATTAACTGATTCTATTTGTCTTGCTTTCGACCGTAGCCGGTCAGGTATGGCACTAATAATCTGAAAATACTGGAGGAAGTTTGTCTTGCAAGAAAACTTTCCTTTAAATTCCTGGAATGAGAGATAGCTACCATCCTCCTTCAACAAGTCTTTAATAGAAACGATTCCCTTCTCCATCCAGTTGCTGAGATAAACGGGTGTTTCATCTACTAGAATTTATTTATTATTATACAGTACTACATCACTTTCCTGGTCGTAACCGTAAAGTATTTTTAATTCTTGAAAGAATTTGAGAATGTTCTTATAAAAGGCTGGCAATTGAGGGAAGTACTTTGTGTCGTAGTTGCATTTTAGAAGAAAATTTAAGCCCCCCTTTTTCCTGAAATAGTGGTTTGGCACAGAGCACCAATTTTTATCTCCAGCATTCAAAAGTCTAGGGATCCATGCAAGTCTCAAGGCTTTAAACATAAGATCTACATCTGTCATGCGTAGCCCACCTTCCTCTAAATCTTGGTAAAGCACGGTTCGTTTGATCTTATCCTTCTTCTTTTTCCATATAAAGTTAAACAACTTTCTTTTCAGCGTGTCTGCGATTGTATCAGGAACTTCAATATTTGAAGCGGAATAAATGATCTGTGAGATACCTAGAGTTTTGGTTATTAAAACTCTTCCAAATAGCGTGAGGCTTCTAGCACTCCACATATCCAATTTTGTTTGTAGCTTCCTTAATTTCAGGCTAAAGTTAAGGTCATCATTCCCCTTCTTATCGTACGAGAAGTGAATTCCTAAGATCCGAACCGGGGTATGCGTCCACTTCATGCCCAACGGGTTGGTTTTATTGTTAGCCCACTTCCCAAGCCAAATCGCTTTTGTTTTCTTCATGTTTAGCTGTAAACCAGCTATCCTACCGAAGTCATTGACTGTATTTAAAGCTTTTTCCACGGAATTTAAATCTGCACAAAACAGATTTGTGTCGTCTGCAAATTGTGACAGTTTAAGTTCGTTGCCAAATAAATTAATGCCTTTGACCCCCGAGTCGTAGCGTAGTTTTATGGACATTAATTCGGCTGAGAGGATGAACAGATACGGTGAGAGAGGACAACCTTGCCTCACACCTTTCGACGGTTTGAACCAATTCGTTGTGTACCCATTATTCAATACTGCGCTCTCCACGTTCGTATAGAATGTACTTATCCAACGTTTTATGCTGCTACCAAAATTAAAAGCATCTAAAATTCTCATAATAAAGGGCCATTCGAGAGAATCAAAAGCCTTACGAAAATCAAGAGCTATAAGAATGCCCGGAATTTTTTGCTCTTTTGTTAGGTCTAGAACATCGCTTATAAGTCTAATGTTTTCCCCAATGTAGCGTCCTTTTACAAAGCCTGTTTGGTCTGACCAAACCCAGTCCTTTCGCTTTGTGGTACACTTCACTTTTAGATTTGCTTCGATACGCCTTTATATGTAATTGAGCGAAAAATCGCTCACTTGTGAAAGGCTCGCTGCTCAATAAAAAGCGTTGCCTTACATTGACACTCAGAAACTTAATGAAATGGAAATTTATCACATGAAAGGTTTTACATAAATGAAAGTCTCATTTTGAAAGGTAAGGCCTTCAGAACGTTTAAACGGTCCACTCAGGGAGCTCCTGTGTTGTTATACAAACGATTGAATGCAAATATCTAACAGTTTTCCTCCAACTATGTTAATAAGTGCATGAAATGCTTGAAGAGTATTTCTGTATAACTGGGAATTAATTCCTCAAATGAGCTCGACTTCATGTGAAATCTTCAATTGAGCCCGTCAGGCTTGTGTGTTGTTAGAGCCATCAAACTTTGGTGGTCTGGCCACTTAGAAACAGAAAAGATAACGACACAAAGATACTGCTGCGTTTGTTTCACCGAAGCACCTAATGATCCAACCATCCTAAAGAAAGAAACACTTTTAATTACCACTGAAAGATCACTTAGTCAATGCAGTAAGGCAGTTCTTCTTGAGATAAAGTTAAAGTAATGAGGGAAGAGCGAGGTTTGTGTGGGGAACTAGAGAAAAACACGCGACATGGACTGGGTCTGAGTGCGGGATAAAAGGGAACTGAATACGAAACTGTTACGATAAGGCGATGGTTGGAATTTAGGAGGTCTTGAAATTTTATACTTCAGTATCGGAACCAGCGTGTAAATTGTTAGTAGAGGGACTGATATGTGAATTGCTTTTGGGGATGGGAATAAATAATGTTAGAGGAACAAGTCCTTGCAGCGTGAATGAAGAGCCTCGGATACTGAGTGGATTACTCAAGTATTTTTCCTTTTTGCTGTCTTGCTAGCTAACAAGAGCTACGTATTCAAATAGGTGGACATCATGAAAGATTTTGCGTTTTCTGAAATCTCTTTTTTACCCCAAATAAATTGTCTGTCTACACAGAAATCAAGGTCTGAAATATTTCAAATTGAAAAATACTGAATACTGAAATGGGGTTAGTTGCGAAACACGTCCTCTTCGTGTCAGTAAATATTTCGTTATCATCAATTTTTCTCAGGTGTTATCAACATGATGTCATTTTTTCTGTTATATATTTTCGGTGATTGTAACAATATTCCCCTAACTGAGCTACTTTGAGGAGTCTTGAGCGATTTTCCAGGGTCTACCAAAGCAAAATCGGCCATGGTATGTAGCCGAAAGATAAAGCTTAACACTCTTGCTACGTGTAATGTCCGTAGATTTTGGTGAATACGAATTGTCTAGATGCTTTTAATTGCGTGAACGGGAGAGTAAGAACTTCATGAAAAAATGCTAATGAGAGCTGCACACAGTTTATGTATGTCATACAAGAGGGAACTGAATGAGAATAAAAAAAATAATTAAAAAAAAATATTAGACATAGTGCTGATCTAATATTATTTGTTATGTGAAAATACCATTCAAGGTTTGCAAACCGGAAAAAGAACCAGAAGAAGAAGAATGAAAATAAATTAAGTTCGAAGGAAACAAAGGATAAAAGATAAGAACTCAAGATGCTGTTGCTATTTTTATACAAGTTATCCACTCAATGAATGCAAATAATTACATATACGATCCGTAAAGTGCTACTTCTTTTACAATTACACAACTACAGCATTGATGAACGATTTTTAGTGCTCAAAGTATCAACATGTTCATAAAGGGAAGAACTTTCACTGATGACTGAGCAATTTTCTTATGGTTGTGCGGGAAGAGCTCTACTCAACAGCTACATTCGTCTTGGTTTGTCCATCAGTATACGATGGGGGGAATTAAGGGCTAATTCCGGTAAATTATCGTGTACACAAATGAATGAAGAGGGTATATTTCTAAAGAAACTGTGTTGCTGCGTCAGTGGGAGAGTATAACAGCTCTGACGAAGGGCTAACGCTCGAAACGTCAGCTTTTAAACTCTTTTCGGTGGCAAATTTACCTTATCAACTGAGTTGATAATATTAAATTACCATGTTATGCTCTCCCACCGACGCAGAAACTTACCCCCTTGTATATATGACAATTTACCATGCACTGAAGCTTTTGTCAGAAAGATGAAAACTGCATCGCACTGGTTATCGCATTGCTTCTTTCTTTGGTGTTAGTAGATGGCCATATTTATCGATAGAAAGATCTGGAGGAAAAAAGGGGAATTGCGGCGAGTCAGGATAAGTATATATATATATATATATATATATATATATATATATATATATATATATATAAGCGTAGAAAAAGTCGAGGTTGCTTCTCTAATATCCTTTTAAACTTTTGCAGAAACTGAAAGTTATAAAGGGAGGCTTAAAATTTAGAAATGATGAAGATGAGCATCCGTAGACTCTCGGAAGAGATTGGGTGTAAGGAAGAGTAGCGTTAAATGTTTGTTGTTGTTTTTGCTGTTTTTGTTGTTGTTGTTGTTTAATTTGTTTTATCTTGTATATACAATCCCTAATGACCTCAATACCGTTGCACGCAATTAGAGACTGTTCGACCACTATAGCGTTCCTCGTTCTTAAGAACAAGTCTCTGTAAGAATCAAACATCTTGGGAAATGAAACTATCCTCACACCGGTCATTTGTCATAAACATGTACGTTGTCACGATGGCGCGACGCTGTGTTTTTCTAAAAAGTTTCAATCGATCGCCCCAAAGAAGACGAGAAATGAACATTTTGGGATATATCAGCAGATTTCCGCGCATTCTAAGTAAAAGCAACCATAAAAAAAGAAGAAAACCTCAATTGAACGCTCGTAAACACTGAGAATCTAAGAGCAGAAATCGCAGCTTGTCAGCGGCAGTACTACATGTAAAACTCAGTCGTCACAATAGCAATTTGTACTACTCGCGCGAAAATCATCACAAAGTGGAGATTTTGAACTACTCAGTATCCCTGCAGTACAGAAAACGGAACAGGGATTTCATCACAATCAATTTCCAAAATTTAGCTTTCTTCAGGGAGTCTTTCACGTGCTCGAACGTTATATTGACTTTGAACCTTGAGATTTATTTCCCTTGACAATAAAATGCTATAGAAAGTGCTTACAAAATTACAAACTATTTTTGATGTCGCTTGGACCGAGAAATACAGATTTGAAATAATTAATGCTGTCACTGATGAACCAATCTTCCAACCAATCTTCTCATCTACTAGCTTGACAGTCTCCACAGACTAACGGTTATTAGACCGAACGATCTCCTTTTTCTTCCTGGTGAGCCGGCCATCTCAGGGGAAAATTAAAGAGACCTTTGACTTCCTCTCGTGTAAATCACTGGGAGATTGCGTTATATTCATCTTTCTTTAAGCTTGTAAAAGATATCCGGAAGAAAAGTATAGAAAATAATGGTGATGAAATCGCTGTTCTTTTTCCTGAAGGACATGAAGCAATCCAGATTACATATTAACCATGGGGAGTTTCGTTCAAGTGACAAGTTGTGATTTGCGTGTGGATAATAAGTTGTTTGAAAGGTGGAATTATGACATTATGATTTCATTAAATCTTTTATTTCGAACTTTGTTTTGATTTTTTCTTTATCAAAACATGGAAGGAAACATTGATTGACTCGATAGCACTGCGGCGGTGACAAGTCTCTCCTCGACATATCTTATGCAAATTTTTTAAACAGTTTTCTGACAGTTTTCAGATGATTTGAAATATCTTAGTTCCTGTCACAAGGAAATGATAACTGCCCGTATCTGCTCTTTGTAAGGAGATGCCTATGTCGTTCAAATTAATTTGGTTGCAACTGGGTTTTACATGTAGTACTGCCGCTGATAAGTTACGATTTATACTCTAAGATTCTGAGTGTTTACGAGCGTTCAATAAAGGTTTTCCTCTTTTTTTTTTGGTTGTTTTTACTTCAGAAAGCGCAAATCTGCTGACATATATGAAAAATATCCATTTCCTGTCTTCTTTGGAGCGACCGATGGAAACTTCATGGAGAAATACAGCGTCACGCCATCGTGATAACGTACATGTTTATGACAATTGATCGGTGTGAGGATACTTCAGTGTAGATCAGCCGACTTCAACTTGTTTCAAATGACATACAAGTATATCAGTTTATCTTCAGAGGACTTCGGATCGCTCAAATTCCCATGAAAGAAGGTGCAGCACTCGAAATCTGGATGATATGCACACGATTTGAAGTATATGTTTGTAGTTATGTCGAGTAGTCCCCCAAGAAGTTTGATCAATTTTTTTTTTTAAAAGCTGACAACCAGAGGCGAGATTTCTCTTCGGGATATTGCTCATAAGATAACACTCTTCCAAAGTCGTGCATGTTTCATTTGTCTGAAACATTTGTTGTTGAGAACATCAGATGTAAACATCGCCAAATTATGCAATATCTGATTTTGAGCTTTTTTCGCGAATTGCCCCTATAAAAAGTAGAGGCAGGCCCACAGAGATTTTTACATATTTAAAAACTAGAATATTATAACCAGCTAGGTGGGTAGTTTCAGTTCCAGAATCGGTGTACTTTTGGAGAAATTCAGATAAACGTTTTCCCTGTTTTACCCGACAACAAAAATGACCGAAACTGTACCGAGATGAATAATCTATTGGTATGTTCACATTGACTCTCAGGGAAAATTGAATGAATCAAAGTGAAGACGAATGATGTCACTATGTATGGTAGAAGTGTCAATTTGTAATGTTGTATGTAGCTTGAGATAGATAAATAAACATTTCACTCTTTTTTTGCGACGTTTTTGTATGAAAATGACTTCTTTGTTATATGATAGAGAATTTTGCGGAATTTTTAATTTCTGTAACTTGAATCCTAAGGCGTAACGTGAGCGACAGTACCAGAGAAACAATTGCTTAAAGGCCCGTGAGCTGGAATGTGAAATGTACAAAAGAATTGAGTCTAGTGTTTTGTAGACGTTTAAGCTGCTACGGAATTGTTTATCGTGAAAATAAAATGTTTGAATTCAATATAGTTTGTAACCACATCGTACACGTGCGTTCACTATATTTGAGTTTGCGCCGCAAAATTTTAAACGGCCAGGCCGGCCTGTTGACGCGCCAACAGAATAAGCTTGTTTCCTGTAGTGTTTGCTCAAATTTAACTGGGCAGGTTTTTCAAGACATTGAGAAATATCAGTTTTTTCCCTTACTGATAACACTTGCATCGTCATGCAGTTTGGCGAACCAGTCAGGTTCCGATCAAATGCTTTCAGGATGAAACGTCAACTGTCGTGCTGTATAGCGGCATAAAACTAAACTGCAGGAAATTTGAATGCAAAATGGTGCTCGACTTTGCAGCAAAGAATGATAAAGCGAAATGCAAAATCAAGCATCAAATGGAGAATGTTTTAATTCTTCGAGGTTATAAGGTTCTAGCTGAAATGATAGAGAATACCTCACAATATAGAGTCAGTATCAATTGTGGTGTCAGCTTTAACCTTTTTGATCGGCGCTATCTGTAACTGATAGTTGACACTTCCATAGAGGAGACTCTATGTCGTGGAACAAACCATTCAATTTTCATTAATCAGAATGTGTATGTTTGACAGGCTTCTTCCAGATAGTTTATTTACATAAGTATCTGAAATTCTAAAGGATTCTGTTTGAATTAGTAACAAGTTCGTTGACAAAAAGAATTCCGCTTTGTAAAATTCTCGTTATCCAGTTCTTCACTTTTTTGAGTACTGTCGTGCGCATGCTAGATTTTAACACTTCTTAGGGTATTCAAAATTAGGGTATTCAAGTTTTGCGATGGTTTTTATAATGAAAAGCTTGTAGCTCTGTAATTTTTCAAAAAATCAAGGAAGGCATAAGACACGCTAGACATGTATATGTCGTGTCACCAGCTTTATCTACTTTCGCCACATTAGCGTATTCAGGTTAACACCTGATTCTCGAGTAACGTTCTTTTATTTCCTTGCAGATATGACACCAGGCTATATTCCTCGTGAGCATGTTAGATTTTAACACTTCCTAAGGTATCAGTCAAGTTTTTTCTCTATTTCTGTAGAGGTAGCTCAAAAGGAGTTAATCACCATAATAATAATATTCACAATCTTAAAATTTTTGTCCGTCGAAGAATGTTAAAACTTACTTTGAATAAGTTCCTTTGAGAAGTCCTAGTTAAATATTGAGCGGTAACTCAAGCTCCAACCAATTACATTCGGCCGCGATACAAAACAGTTTGAAATGACTGCGTTTTGAAGGCTAGTTTCCATTTGCGTGGGAGGAAGAACTTCACTAAAAGATACTAATGCAAACTGTACCTGGTTAAATGAAAATCGTATAACTGAAGAAACGGTGGAAAATATTTAGAAAAAATTTCGTGGAGGAAAAAAAGTTAGGCAATCATCGTAGGTGGATTTTAAGGTTGACAGCATAAGAAACTCGCCCTTTCGCACTGGCGCCTAGAAAATAACCTTTATCTATCTATACATTTTAAAAGAGCTCAAAAGCTATATGAAAATAATAAACTCTCAGAATTGTTCTTAAAAGTTAATGTCGCAGTAATATATAGAGACGTTTCTAGACTTAATAACAGCTGCGAATTTTTATTCCTACACCCTTTTAAACAAAAGTAGCCTTAAATTTGAAAATAAAGGAAAATTAAAAAGGCCCGACAGCTGTGTTTCGATAGAGGTATTCCACAGCCTTGCCGCTAATCTTCAGTAATTATGTCACTATAAGCGCGTAAACGAACTCAAAATGTTTCGCAACCCTTCCCGGCTATGAAATTCACTTTGATCAAGAAAGAGACGAAAAATCATTTCTGATCGCGACATCTTGAAAATACCCTTATAGAAAGTCAGCAACAATGTTATTTGACAATAGCCTATGACAACTTGAACTATACGGAAGTATATAAGTCAGACGCGAAAACCCCTCACGGTGAGATATATCTTTCGGGACGCAACAAAATCTTACATTAAAGGCACGCGAGTTTGTATATTCAATAGTGCGATTTATTTGAACTCAGAAAAATCCGTCAGCAGCGTTGTTAGTATGGCCTCCTTCATAGTCTTCTGAAATCTAACAGTAAGATGCAGGAAAGCAAGAGAATAGCGTGATCCAGCCAGCCGAGAGGACCTCAACTGCCGTCAAGTTTAGCCAAAGACCTTACTCGTCCGTCATGTTACTCATAGTTGGTTTCACCTCATTAACTTTCTTTGCCTTTGCAAAATATCTGTCGTAGGTTACTCAGTTTACGCAGCGAAGTATTGATTGAACTGACATCTGCCAATAAAGCAAACTGGACAACTTGATTAAAATCCCGTTATCAAATAAACTATGGCACATTTTGACTGACGCATTTTTGTGAAGAATGCCGACTGAGAAAGTAGTTAATTATCTCCGAGCTGAGCTGGTAAAACGTTTCTATACAGCTGCAAACATCTTGGATCGCCAGCGATTAATATATACACCAGAACTTTTCATTCACTGAAGCTTGTGTCAGCGAGATGAAGACTACAGCACTTTGTGTTTTTGCTCTGTTCCTTTCTTCGATGTTAGTTGAGGGCGTCATACCTGGTCGTATCTGCCTTGAGAGTAATAATTGCGATGGAAAAAAAGTACATGAATAAGTAGAAATCTCTCTCGTTTTCAATCCACCTAAAATGTTTTAGATAGTGTTAATGTTTAATTTGAGTTAAATATTCTAAGTGGTTCGATCAGGAGTGGCAATGTTTTTCCTTTCAAAAGGAGAATTTCCAATAAGGAACACTTATTATTAAGCGTAGAAATACCTTATCTATGTATTTAGTCATATGAAAATGAGTTGGAATCTTTCAATAACGTTTTTTCTTTATCATTTCATTCATGTCATTGTTGAAGGATACTAACTATTCAACTCATTTTTCTCACTAAAAGCCGTTTTAAATTGTTTTAGGAAGAGCCTACGGAAAAGTTTAGAGATGAAGAAGGAGTTAGAAATTTAGAAATGATGAAGATGAACATCCGCAGGCGCTTAGAGGAGGTAAAATACAGGTTTTTAATCTATGGTCTCATCGGTTTGTCTAGTTAATTCAATATCCAAATAGTTGAATTGGAGGAAGAAGTCATTCGGTTCTTTCCATGCATTTTACTCAAAATATTCGTCAGAACGGTCTTGTTTTTTTATTTCTTTTTTTTCGAATAAGTTTAAAGAGAAATTTTAAGATTATGTTTGTTGAATCTTTGTAGGCAAAACGTGAGCAACATTACCGGAGAGAAATTTGCTTACGAGCCCGCGAGCTGAGATGTGGAATGGAACAAAAGAAATAGGTTCACTGCAGTGAAGAATACACAGCTAACTTGAAGTTAAAGCATAATTTTATTCCTAAATGACAAAATTGAGATGTAGATGTTTTAGCCGCTATCATCAATATTATATTGTGTGAAAATCTATAAATTGCTTGAATTCAATAAAGGCTGTGGTCCATATGGTGAATATGTACGATTCGCTCTATTTATTGTTGAGCCCTAACATTTTAAGTGGCCCGCCAGGGTAGTGTGAGGACTCTTTAACCCTTTAACTCCCATGAATGACCACGACACATTTTCTCCTTACGATTTCAATACAATATCAAACAAACAACTGATGAGAAAAAGGAAAAAAATAATTTAAGTGGATTATCAGTTGACCCAATACCAATTTCTCCAAATTACCATCATAAAAAATTGTATGATAGACAGAAAGGAGAATTATTTATAAGATCTTTAGAGTGAAAGGGTTTATCTCGAGGCTTTTATCTTGATGTTTAGTTAAACACGAGTTATTGCCCCTGTAATTCGCAATAAATTTCTATTCACAATTTACTGAGTCCGGTGCATCCCCAAGTAAACACCAGGGATCTTTCCGCTTGCACAGCTGCCGCAGTCATTTTCGTTTCACCATAGAAGAAAGGCATGATACTAGTCTTTATTTTAAAGAATCATAGAACGGCAGCAAATCCCTATCAGTTTGAGCTACAGAGCTATACAAAAGCTAACGTCTTGAAGAATGTATGCAGGCTAGGATAAGCTCAAACTATTTTACATAACCTCATTCCCTGCAGCCGGTAGTCTTTTTCGCATACTCAAATGTGGGCGGTTTCGATAGATGTCGGCCGTCCTTGTCAAAACGTGCCAAGACTGATGGCTGAGAGGCATCAGAACTGTCAACATCTAACCATAAAGTGAAATTGATATCATCACCTGCCGCGGAGAATTTCACGTTAGATTTCACACTAACGGATAAGATCGAACGAACGATATCGCACGAATCGTGTGTCGAATTGCAACGCGTCCCGGCAATGTAGCATGTTAGTCGGCTGCCAATGGTGTATTTTATTTTGGTGCCTCTTATTTTAATTCGACATTAAGTAAGCTCTGCTTAGAAACATAATTCCTGTTGTGATTTGATCTTAGCTATCCATGTGCCATAGCCTCCCAGCCAGTGGAATTAAAAGGGAAAACATGCAGCGGTCTGCTAAAGCCTCCTCGTTAAAATTGCACGTTTTTATAAAAAGCGTCGACAAAGCTGCGCGATTGCAGGACCGAGCGGCTTTATCCGGACTGGCTCACTTCAACAAAATGGTTTTCTATAGCATTGCGTTGCGCCAGATAAAAGACATCCGCAGAAAAAAAAAATGAATGAATGAACAAACAAAAAAAAAAAAAATAAATTAAGCGCTCTTAGAGATACTAAAATCGAAAGACAAAGAAGAATGGGGTGCTTTCGCGGAGACCGTTATTATAACATATTTCCTCAATGTTTTATTCTTTTTTCCCGCCGCAAATTAGTTTTAATCCTGACAAAGCTTAACTGAGCCCACTCAACAAGACAAAACAATTCCAATAATATGGCTCGCCATTTCTCTCATCGTCTTTCATCTTTTTTAACTAGCAAACGATAATGTAAATATTGATTGTAACGAAGATGATAATAACAATAATGCAAACAGTGTCTATGGTCAAGCGACATGTCACTGGAATTACACAATTTTGCAAAATTCTCTTCGAAAAAGTGGCCTTTTTATTTTAAAAAAAAGGTAAACCACGGTGTGAACGGCAAAACACACAACAGTTACGATTTAAGCGTTCCTTGCTTTAATGATTCAAAAGAGGGTACTAAAATTTACATTTCAGTGAGTTAATATTTAAGAATCAAGCTGCTGGTACCTGTTGAAGACATCATGGCAAACTCAAATATCATTTCTTCTCTGGCAATTTTAACCAAGCCACTGTAGGCTAATGAATCTCGTATTCGAACCCATGAGCTTGCTTCAAAATTACTGTTTAAAGTAAACTAATATCTCTCAACGGAGCAGGCATTCTAATAACACTTCTCTATGAGGTTACCAAATATTACTTTCTATACCCTTTCGTCAAGAGAAAGGGGGAGTACCTACGATAAACTGTTTACAGGGTTGCACCTCTAGAAAGTTTGACACTTTCAGGCTAAAGGTATATAGAGAAAGGGGTTTGAAGGGCTGCAGTAAGGAAAACAATAAGGAAAGCTGCAACTGACACTTTAAATTGAACATTACAAATGTTGCAAAAGAAAAAATGAAATGTATAGAAACCACTTTTAATTTTCCTTCTTCATGCTACTACAAGATGTTTGAGTGTTGTGTTGATTTACTGAATTTAGATGAAAAGTACCCAATACTACAAGGAAAGTACACATATGCGAAATATATATATCGAGTTGCTCAGTAGTTCTTCGTCAATTAGGAAGAAGTATTTGAAACTCCGGGTAGGAAACCCCACCCCTGCCTCTCTATAAAATGAAAATGAATGCACCCTCCCCCGGTTCGCGTTCAATTTGAAATGTGCATCATAACGGCTGCCAAGTTTTAGAAAAACCCGTTTCTGCGTAAATTTTAAAGCCTGTGGTCAAAACAAATCCTAAAAATCTCCTGCAAAGGTACAAAACATGATTTTACCCATCCTCAACATGGACGTGACGCCGTTTGTACAGTTCCTGGTCTTCGTTGCTTACATTGGTCTTATTTTTGGACTTTCTGTTGAACTTATCGGACGTAATCCATTAAACATGTTGAGAGTAAGAGATAAAGAGGAAGGATCTGCCATAAATGCAGAAGGTTCAGTCATAACAAGCGAAGATTCTGCTATTACGAGCGAAGGCTCTGCTTTAAAGAACGAAAACTCTGTCAAAGAGATCGAAAACTCAGAGGGAAATACATGTCTGTCTGACTGAGGTGAGATCGTTTTTTCGGTTATTGAGTGACACTGGGACACAGTCTTCTTTGAAGTATTCAGTGCATTCATAGACGAAATATTTTATTTGTGTAATTTTAAATCCGTCCTAGTAACTTTCATCGCCTTTCGCCATCCTCCTTCCTACCCGAATATGATTATGTGGACTTAAACTGATGAGTTGATTAGGACAAGATTAATTTTCTCGGTACGTTTGTCGAATTCAAGTGGAAAAATGTAGATTATGGCGCACCAAGTTTCATATTGGTTTTTTCATTTTTTATGTAGACGCTTGAACAAAGCCGAAATAAACTCAAAGAAAACCCATATTTTTACCCTTACTGGTGAATCGATATTTCACCGGCGGGCTTTAAAATGAGGGTCGACACTTCAATTGTGGGCTACGAATTCAAAATGATTTTCACTGAAAAAACCTTCAGTCTTCGTTGGCAGCTTCAAATCACGATGGCTTACCAACCTTCTTTTTTTTGGCTCCAATTTTTTTCAAGATTAGTGGTAATAATAATGCAGTGTTATCGATTAATATTTCTGTTTGTAACGTGAGTTGAATGCCACATTTTATCTTTCTTTCCAGGGCATGCTAAAATTGAATCGTGGATTATTGGTAGAGTCTTCAGATTTAGAGAAAACAGTGCCAACAGATGATGAGCGTACGCCATCCCACCAGACACTCCTCAAGTTGCACGAAGAAAGCCTTTTTGATTGCCTTTTCCTGCCGTCCATAAAACGAACAGAACTTAAACGGACACTGCAAGATCATCAAATTCATTTAAGTGGGTAACTTAGAATGATTTGATAATATTAATGAAATGTTGACAATGATCTAAAAAAGAGAGTCAACCTGTATTCTAAACCCTGATATAGCGTTAGGTTGTTACTTACCTGCCGACTGATAATAAGTTGAGGAGTTAAATTAATTGTATTTTAAGTTGGATAAAACGCACCTCGTGCATTACGGAATGAGAACTGGGCAACCTCTAATGTACTTTGTGCGTGGAAAATTCTGGGAATAGCGTACGGACAAAGCCTGTTGTAAAGATTTTATGGCATATGGTATTGAAGAACAACTCTCGTATCACAGTCATCTCCGAATCTGCAGATGAATTGGAACCACATGGAGCAGTCACAATCAGCCCATTGACTCCATGAAGAAATTTAATCACTCCAATAGTTCGTAAATAAAAAGGTAATATAATTAACAGGAGCTAAGTCTGTGCTCTTCTATAACTGATTAAAGAAATAAACGAAAAAGAAATCAAAGTTAAACAGAATCGACTCCCATCAAAATTGGCTTATCGTCTGTTTTACCTGAACAAAGATCAAAATATGGCAGACGAGGAAGCAAAATTGAAATATCCGCAAGTTGGTCCGAAATCTTATACCACCCATTCTGATAAATTTTAAATACGTGCCATATTGGCGCTCTAAATAATGCAACTTAATACCATGTTAAATACTTCCTGCACCAACAATCCAATTATTTTAAAAACATTACATCGATTTTATTTAATTTTTTTGTTCCAGAAAGGCTTTCATAGGAGCTAGCTTGATCTTTATGTTTCGAGCAGTGGTTCATGTAGAAGTGGTAGTTAAAGCCGTTTACAGAGAATGAGTAGTTGGAACTGAAAGATATTACAGAAACCACTTCACTTTAGGGTCTAAAATGATAAACGTAATCGTCATTAATATATTGGGAAAACTGCATTTGTGGACTGCTCTGTAAATTGTGGTCCGCGTATTCATCATCATTCGTTACAACGCTGTGTGTGTGGACTGCACATGGGTTTAAACGTTACTTACTTCATTTAATCGCTGCTGATAAAATGAGGAAACGAATTTAATGTTTGGTTCATAATTCGAAATCCGACCCGAAAGCAAATAAATAACTAAGTTCGATGGTCCTTTCTAAGAAGTAATAGTGATTAATTTCTGAGACGAAGAGTTTCGGCAATCCCCTCAAACATTTCACTTTCACTACACAAAAAAATACATGAAAATGTCCTAAGATTATCTTTCTCAGACTTACTAAGTCTTCTTACTTTATTTTACTTTATCTTACATTAAATTATTAGTTAAGGCAATGTCAATGATATGCATACACCGAGATACAAATGAGAAAGGACACTTTTTCTTTGTGAGTGTATTTGTGTTTGTATAGTTTTATTAAACGGTTGAAATCCTTTCGTCTCCACCGCTTAAAGTTTTAGGTATTTGGCTGGTTTCTCGTTTGCCAGCGGCATAAACTGATGTCGTGGTAATGTCACTTATCCTTGTGGGTGCCTTGAGATGAAGGAATTTGTAGAAAGCTCTTTTGAGCTGAGGAAGCCTCCATGCGTATAAATAAGGGTTTATACCAGAGTTGCACAACACAATTAAGAATTGCAAATCCCGCAACCAATGAATCAGCACACAACTACAGCCTGAGCAAAAATTTAACAAGTAAATCATAACACAGGCTGGTGTGAACGAAGCAAAAGATGCAAGAAGCACAATCATCAATGCTTTGACTGCTTTGCTGTCCTTCTTTGCATTGATAAGATTTCTTTGGTTCTCCTGTACATCAGACTTCGTGCTCTCCATTGCTCTCCTCTTTCGCCAATATCTCGATCTATGTCGCAGTCGTTTAAGTATTCCTACATGAACAAAGATGAGAACCCCAAACGTGCTGAGAACAGCAGTGTTTGCAAATATGAAGGAGTAGAATATAAATCCGAGTTGGAAGTAAACCAAAGAAAACCCTAGTGACGCCACCCAAATTGACAGAGATGTTAAAATAGCGCGCTTGGAGGTAACCATTGTTCTGTACTTCACTGGCTACGATACGGCCACATATCTGTCTACGGTAAGTGCTATGAGTGTTAGAATAGACGACGTGCACAAGATAAAGTATAAAGTGTGAAAGATTTTGATATCTACGCTGTCAAGTTGAAGCGCTTCGCTGGTGTGAAAAGCATCTGACACGGGATCCAGAATCGTTCCCACAACCAGATCAGTGGCCGCTAGACTTAACAGGAAATAGTTAAAAGGTGTTTTCAAGTTTCTGAAGGGATCTTTTATGATGGCCAAACAGACTAGAAAGTTTCCAGGAATAATCAAAATTATTAGGAAAACTGAAAAGGAGGCTGTAAAGTATGAGAGAGCTTTTGGAGGACCAATGTTTGAACACATACTTGACGCCGATGCTAAAGCCATTTAAACTCTCTGATTTGTTCCCGCAGGCGCGCTAAAATTAGTGTATGCGCAAATAGTATATTTGTTAAACTTCGACTTGACACCGATTTGTAAAGGTGCTTTCTGGTGTCTTTTATGCACTCACGCCTCCAGCAAACTGGAACTTCTCGGGCCCTCGATGGAATATTCCGTTTTGATCCAACCAAGTGATGCACCTCGAGCTCTTTGGAACAGTATCCTTGTCAACAACTATGAAAGATCAAAACCAATCAAATAATTTCCTGCATGTGTGTCTGGTTACAATTCGACAGCTTGTCTGACGTTGTGACTCAAATACGAATTACCATGTTGCAGCATTAAGTAAGGGAGACCAACAGAAGATAACTTGAATACAACTTCCACCTCAAGACAGGTGAAACAAAAGTCAGTGGGATAAATGCTGAGATTTTTGTCTCGCCAGCCGCTTGGTTTGGACAGTGAAGCACATCGGCTAGTCAACAACAACAACAACAACAACAGCATTTATTTAAACACGATAAAAAATTCAGCAAAAGCTGATGTGGTCGTGTACGGACAATAAAACTAAATTCCTAACTAAATCCAATAAAACTAAATTCCTAACTAATTATAAGAAGACTAATGTAAGATTTCTACATATTTTCAACAATAAAAATTCTACATAGTATATCATTATAACATACGTGGCTTAAAAATACACTTGAGTGACTTTTTAAAAGCGTCAACGTCTTGAATTGATCTCATTTGATTTTCCAGAGCGTTCCACCGAGTAATTGACTTGTATGAGCATGATTTCTTGACCATATCGGTCTTAGGTCTAGGTAACTTAAATGTCATTTTCCTCCTGAAGTCGTAGCTACTTACATACTTTTCATAGTGACGGCTCATAGGACGTGGCAAAAGATTATAATAAGCCTGATGCGCTAAGATTAGTAATCGTTTCTCATACATAATCTCTAAGGTATTCCATTTTACTGTGGCAAGAACCTCCTTGCTTGGAGTACACCAATCCAAGTTAAATATTATTTTCGCCGCTCTAACATGTATAGATTCTAAGCTTGAGAAAAATACTCGACCACAAGAGCCCCAAACTAACATACCATATGTCACAGACGGCAGAATAACCTTAAAATAGAAATCAATTCTTGCCTGTATAGGAAGGAAATACAAGGATTTAAGTAAATTCAACTTCTGCGTATATGACTTAGCTAATTCCGGTACATGATGATCCCATTTAAGAGCATTATCTATCTGAACACCTAGGCATCTTGCAGAAACAACCTCCCCGACAACATAATCACCCATCTTAATAGCTTGTTTTGGCCCAGTAAATTTTCCGCGTCCACCAAGCAATATACATTCCGTCTTGGTGGGATGTGGAGTGAGACAGTTCTCGCAACACCATGTATATAGCCTTGCTAGTACTTCATTCAACTTGGAGGCCACCAGATCATAGGTCGGAGCTGAGACATAGACGGTGGTATCGTCTGCGTACATGTGAAGCTGTGGGTCACCATCTATTCCCTCAGTAATATTGGGCAGATCATTACAGAAGATGGAAAACAGGGTAGGGCCCAGCACCGACCCTTGAGGTACACCAAAAGTAACTGGCATAGCTTGAGATTGACACCCATTAATCGTCGTTACTTGCGTTCTTCCAGAGAGGTAATCTCTTATCCAACACCACAAGTCCCCAGCTACACCAAGACTTTGAAGTTTTCGGAGCAGAATGGAGTGGGGAATTGCGTCAAACGCCTTACGAAAGTCTACAAAAACCACGCCTACAACATGTTTCTTGTCGATCGCTTGTCTCCAGTCATCCGTTATTTTCACTAACAACAGCTCGGTGGAATGACCTTTTTTATACGCCCACTGGTGAGGGTTCCCAAGTCCTTGTTCAGTGACATGCGTGGTAATAGTTGACGCCACCATAGACTCCATCAGTTTTCCTGGTACGCTTAATAGCGAGATAGGCCTGTAATTTTGCTTAACGGTTTCATCGTCACTTTTGTAGAGAGCTGAGATGTTTGCAGCCTTCCAAGTAGCCGGTACACTGTTGCAGGTGGCGCTTATTTGAAAAACAGACAATAAAGATGGAATAATTGAGTCACCGGCAAACTTTAAAAGTTTTGGAGCAACTCTGTCGTGCCCAGAGGCTTTATCGGCTCTCAACTTAGCCATCGAACTAACAATAACCTCCTGCGATAAATTTATGTTCATAACACAAGGCGCGACGGTAGATACATGAACGTTACTTTGTGTCGAGTTGGTATTCGGCAATTCGTTGGCCAGTTTTTCGCCTATAGTTGAGAAATGTTCATTAAGTATGTTCGCTTTGTCCAGATCGGAGGTGACAACTTTTCCATCCGCATTCCTGATCCCTAATATCGGGGTAATCGATTTGCCGTTTGTCGCATTTTTTACCAGTCTCCAGTAGGATTTACAATCCTTCACTTCATTGAACAGTTCCAAATAGTATCTGCTCTTAGAAAGCCTCACTTCCCGTGTCACTCTATTCCGCAACTTCGAATACTCAGCCCACAGGTCTGGATCACCCAGACGTTGTGCCATTTTAAGCATTTTGAAACGTTTATTCATCAAGTGCCGTATTTGCGGTGTTATCCAAGGTACCGAGACGCTCCTAATTTTAACTTCCCTGTAAGGCGCATGCACCTGACAGATATCTTTGAATATGCGTAACCACGCCCAATAGCAATCGTCTGGATCGTTAAACACTGAACATACTGACCACGGGGCACTCTCGATATCCTTCACAAAAGTAGCTTGATCAAATCTTTTGAAGGTGCGGGCCCTGACTATCTTTGGAGGCGGCCTTTTTATTTTGGACCATATTATAGCAAGAACCAGCTTATGATCTGAGATTCCCAACTCAGTTGTTTTAATAGTTCCTTTGATAATCTCCGGCTTGCTGGTAATAACCAAGTCAATCAGTGTTTTTGTCTCACTTGTAACTCTTGTTGGCTGGCTCCTATCGTTCATTACGCTATAGCTGAATTGCTGAAGTATATCTTGTAATCTTCTACCGGCGTATGATGTAACACCCTTGTAGCTACGAAAATAGTCCGAGTTAAAATCACCGACAAGCACCACATTCCTGTGCCTAAGCCACATTTTCTCCAGACAATCACAAAATCGTTCGTAGAACTGGAAGTCAGAAGGAGGTCGATAACAATTTCCTAATATCAACGCAGACGAATTATGCATAATTTTGATCCAGATTAATTCAACATCAGGGGGCTCTAGGGATTTGAGCCTTGAATAACAAATATGGCTCGCAATGTAAATCAAGCAGCCACCTCCATCCTGTCCCGTATTTCTGTCCCTTCTAACAATCTTATAGTTATCCACATGTAGTTGCTTGTTCGATATTCTCGCGTCTAAAAATGTTTCGGTAATTGCTAAAATGTCGAAACGACACACTTTAAGTAATAGCTTGATTTCATCCATCTTATTCCTCAAGCTTCGAACATTCAATTGTGCTATACTGAAATTATTTGAGCCACGGTTGATTTCACTCGCAAAGTTGAGTAAATAATCTTCACCTTCCGTAGATATGCCTCGCCATCCAGGATTTAGCTCTACATCACCAGAAAGTAAAAGTATCTGTGTAGTAGCCACAGAGTTTGCATAGTACAAAACTCTACATGAACTCCAGGAACCCTTGCGTTTACAAAAACCGCCAGAAGTCGCGGGCTTGAAGTTGTTGTCGCCGGCAGGAGTCCGAAGACAAATAACGCCCTCAATTGCAGTACTTAGTGTTTCTGGTACAATCAAGGTAGTGTACTGATGAAGAGGATACTTAGCTGCATTATGGATGACATTTAGATGTGTTAAAACCAAGCCTAAAAGTAGAAAACCTCTTTGAACCTTGGAGCTACAGCAAAACGTGACCGCCATTATGCTCTCATTATGCAAACAGCAAGGAATGTTGAATATTGCTCAAACGCTCAACGTTATTAGAGTTTATCTATATCCGTCAGCCCTGCAAGAAAAAACAATTTCCATTTTCTCTCAGTAGGAAGCATCTATCGCTTACCTAAAAATTAACATATACACATGCAGAAAGAGGAAAAAACAGCGTCTACGACGGTACACTCAACGACATGATGCCTTTTATTAAATTTTGAAGTATTTTTGTTAGGAAGCAAAATTAAATGTATGCATTTCGGACAGGTTGCATATTCAATTCAATTCATCATAATAATCAGTGACTGAGGCTATATATGTACTATTAACACACAGCGTAAACATCAGCAGTTCTGGAAGTTGTAATCATATTTTTTTCTTCTTTATCTTTATTCAATGATTACGTGATAAACAGCAAGGGTGTATGTAATGGTATAATTTTCAATCTCTTAGTTAATTACCCTCAGCGTGGCGGTGCGAACATCCTGAGGTTTGGTAAAACAAAATCAATAGATCTAGCTTTTCAGAGTTTCTTATAAAATTTTCTAATAACTGGGAGGCATACAGAAGAAAAAAAACAGAACAAAGCAGTTACATTATTTTGATTTTCAGTGTCAAATTTCATCAAAGAGTGCATTCTCTTTGTTCTCCTCCTTTTCTCCAGCGATATTTTTGATAAACCTATGATCGTCAAAACAATTCTGATTCATAAAGTAAAGCTTCCCTTTATGTTTTACACATTAATACTAAATGCATTTTTTTATCATCGCCTTTAATTTTTCCCTCAATTTATTTCCTATATAAGACACCTGCAATAGCCGCGGATCGTCGCTAAAAGCTCTTTTTCTTAGGGGCTAAGGAGCTTAAGTATCATTTCATTCAGGTTTTTTAAAATTTATTGCGCCTATTTTCACATTGACTTACCGAAAAAAGAGTATCTCTAAAGAAATCATTGTCTATTTGACAATTTGACATATGGTTTAGTTTAGTTATACTTTCCTATCATCAAAATGTCAGTTCTCCTACATCCAGTTCCAATTGCCAAATCCTGATGTTTTCTATAGCTTTGTATTTCTTTCACCAAAGCGCCAACGTAATTGCAGCGATCAAAGAAAGTGGTCAAATTGTCTTTCTTTTGTCGCTTTATTCGAAGGAGTAAAAGGGCTGAGAAGCTTTTGGAACTAAAGTATTCCACAGTGAAGGAACAAAAAAAGCAAAATTAAATATAACTCTATTTATTAAAAATGGTAATTTCCAAAAACCATGTCGTCGTATATACTGATCACAAAAGCAGATATATACCGATATTGACCAGTTAAGCTAGTTATTGCGGAGAGTGAAGTAAAATTGAGGTAAAGAGAGGAAAAGAAACAGGAAACTGAAATAGAATCCATATAGGATAAGATATCAAAAGAAGCAGCCTCTTTGAGCACGAAATAGCCGTCACGATCAATCTTGAAGAGAGCTGATAAACTCTATCACCGAGTTGCAGCTTACTTAACTTCTGTGATATTATTAGATGAATTTGTTGGACGATTGTTTCCTTTCATAGATAAGCAATTAGTTTACATTTCTATCACAGAAGTATAGGTTTCCTTCTAATCCTAACGAAAGATAAGAATGTTTCTGAAGAGCTTCGGCCAGGAGAATAAAAAAAAGAAGAAAAAGTTAAGAGAGAAATCCGCCACAGGTTGATCAAGAGAGGATTGATTACACACAGTACGAATACACCGAAAAAATCCCAAAGTCAGGATCCTATGCCTTATCGAAAATGAAGTATGGGATATTTATCGCTATATCATGCTTAAATATTGGAAGCGACATAACCTCAGATTATCTTTTTCACAGTTTAAATTCAGTATGATAGGTATACAGTACTACTCATCATCATGCGAGAGCCAATTCGTATGACTAGTCAGCTAAATATTTTTATATGTGAAAAGTGATAATCTGATCAGGACCGTACTAACTTAATCACTGATTCATAAACTGTGGATTTCAAAGCTTTTTAAAGTCTGAAACTTGTTTCAAATTCTGTTCGTTTGTTCATGTTTTGTGCCTGAAAGCTTGATATGTTGGGCATTTCACACAATTAATACTGCATCTATTTCTTATCTTAATGACTTCCACGACTGAATGATTTTCCTAACAATCCTCGTTCCTTTTTTACTGGTTGTTTATTTTCTGTTTGGTCCTTTTGTATCTGTGTTTTAGGCAATCTGCCGAAAGCTGCACCGTGAATGAAGAACGGAGAAAAACTAAAACTGTTATAAGACTATGGTGCTAAAACAGCTCAGTAAGGACATTCTCTTAAAAAGATAAGAGACGAGCAATAACACAATAGAAACTGTTAAAAACGCGTTCCAAAGGTCATGTTTTGGGGAAAAAATAAACAGTTTACATAACCAGATACAGATGTTGTTAAAAGTTTTACGGATGACCCAGAGGAAATAAATAAAAATAATTTTTATGTAAATTCTGTTATTAACCGGCAGATTCATGATTAACTGGCTTGACAATTCCTTTCGCTTTGTGATATGCTTCACTTATAGATTTGCTTCAATACGCCTTCATCTGTAAATGAGCGAAAAACCTCTCACTTGTGAAAGGCTCGCTGCTCAATAAATAGCGAAATAGCGTCACCTTACAATGAAAATCAGAAACTTACCTGATACGACCCGCGTGCCCGTGGTGGAAACAGTGAATGAGTCAGACTGACTAACGCAATTACATTAAAGGGCTACTGAACGAAGTCCAATATATATTATCTCAATCGATTCAGGAAAACTGGTCGAGTACACGAGGTCGAGTAATATTCACAATCTTTTGTGAAAATTTTTTTGTGCGTCATAGAATCTTAAAAATTACTTTGAATAAGTTTCTTTGAAAAGTTCCAGGTAAATACTGAGCGGTAACTCAAGCTCCAACCAATTACATTCGGCCGTGATACAGAACAGTTTGAAATGACTGCGTTTTGAAGGCTAGTTTCCAGCGAAAATCTTTTCGGAAGTTTCTAAAGTTAAGCTGTTTCATTTGTGTGGGCGGAAGAACTTCACTAAAAGATGCTGATGCGAACTGTATCTGGTTAAATAAAAATCGTATAGCTGAAGAATAGGGTGGAAAAATATTTAGCTACTAGCAGAAATCGTTATTGTGCAAAGCAGGCGATTTGAGTAACAAAATGATAAAATCAAAATTAGAAGAGAGAAGAAAGAAATAAAAGATGTTTAATGCCAAATTAATTATTCATTCCATCAGTGCAAATCATGACTTTTACGATCTAGTCATACTATTCTATAACTGACAGCATTCAGAGTTGATATGTAGATAAATTTTCGGGGAGGAAAAAAGTTAGGGAATCATCGTGGGTGGATTGACAGCTTAACAGCATGAGAAACTCGCACTTCCGCGCTGGCGCCTAGAAAATAACCTTTATCCATGTATACATTCCCAGAGGGCTCAAAAGCTATATGAAAAACTGCCTAAGTAGTGCACATTACTGCGAGGATCACTTTCATTAACGTCTTTATCCACAGTTCAAATATATGACTTTCATATATTCTTAACCAAAAAGAATTCTTCTCAAAGTTAATGTCGCAGTAATATATAAAGAAGTTGCTAGACTTAATGACAGCGGCGGATTTTTATTTCTACACCCTTTTAAACAAAAGTAGCCTTAACTTTGAAAAAGGCCCGACAGTTGTGTTTCGAGGGTGGTTTTCTACAGCCTTGCCGCTAATCTTCAGTAATTCTGTCACTACAAGCGCGTAAACGAACTCAAAATGTTCCGCAACCCTTCCCGGCTATGAAATTCACTTTGATCAAGAAAGAGACGAAAAATCATTTCTGATCGCGACATCTTGAAAATACCCTCATAGAAAGTCAGCAACAATGTTCTTTGACAATAGCTTATGACAACTTGAAATATACGGAAGTATATAAGTCAGACGCGAAAACCCTTCACGGTGTCATATATCTTTCGGGAAGGAACAAAATCTTACATTAGAGGCACATGAGTTTGTACATTAAATCGTGCGATTTATTTGAACTCAGAAAAATCCGTCAGCAGCGTTGTTAGGATGGCCTCCTCCATAGTCTTCTGAAATCTCACAGGAAGATGCAGTAAAGCAAGAGAATAGCGTGATGCAGCCAGCCGAGAGGACCTCAACTGCCGTTTAGTCAAAGACCTTACTCGTTCGTCATGTTACTCATAGTTGGTTTCACCTCATAAACTTTCTTTTGTCTTTGCAAAATATCTATCTAAGGTTACTCGGTTTAAACAGCGAGTAAATATTTTGCGCATTTTGGATAACTGAACCGACATCTGGCAATAAGGCGAACTGGAAAACATGATTAAAATCCCGTTATCAAAAAAGTCTATGGCACATTTTGACTTACGCATTTTTGTGAAGAATGCCGACTGAGAAAGTGTTTAATTTTCTCCGAGCTGAGCAAGTAAAGCGTTTCTATACAGCTGCACACATCTTGGATCGCCGGCGATTAATAATTATATAATTATAATTAATATATATAATAATTATATAATTATAATTAATATATATATATACCAGAACTTTTCATTCACTGAAGCTTGTGTCAGCGAGATGAAGACTACAGCACTTTGTGTTTTTGCTCTGTTCCTTTCTTTGATGTTAGTTGAGGGCATGCTACCTGATCCCTGCTATACGCTTGGTGTTTGCAAGGTAGAAAAAGTACATGAATAAGTAGAAATCTCTTTCGTTTTCCTTTCAAAAAGAAAATTTCCAGTAAGGAACACTTATTAGTGAGCGTAGAAATACCTCATCTATGTATTTAGTCATGTCAAAATGAGCTGGAATCTTTCAATAATGTTTTTTCTCTATCATTTCATTCATGTCATTGCTGAATGATTCTGGTTGTTCAACTCAGTAATTTTTCCGCACTAAAAACCGTTTTAAATTCTTTTGGGAAAAGCCTACGAAAAAGGTTAGAGATGAAGGAGGGGCTGGAAATTTAGAAATGATGAAGATGAACATCCGTAGACGCTTGGAGGAGGTAAGTACAGGTTTTTAATCCATCGTCTCTTCGGTTTGTCTGGTTAAGTCAGTATCCAAATAGTTGAATTGGAGGAAGAAGTCATTCGGTTCTTTTCATGCATTTTACTCCAAATATTCGTCAGAGCTTAACGGTCTTGTTTTTTTTATTTCTTTTTTTCGAATAAATTTGAAGAAAAATTTTAAGATTATTTTTATTGAATCTTTTTAGGCAAAACGTGAGCAACAGTACCGGAGAGAAATTTGCTTACAAGCCCGCGAGCTGAGATGTGGAATGGAACAAAAGAAATAGGTTCACTGCAGTCAAGACTACACAGCTAACTTGAAGTTAAAGCATAATTTCATTCCTAAATAACGAAATTGAGATGTAGATGCTTTAGCCGCTATCATGAATGTTATATTCTATGAAAATCTATAAATTGTTTGAATTCAATAAAGGCTGTGGTCCATATGGTGAATATGTACGATTCACTCTATTTGTTGTTGAGCCCTAACATTTTAAGTGGCCCGCCAGGGTAGTGTGAAGACTCTTTAACCCTTTAACTCCCATGACTGACCAAGACATATTTTCTCCTTACGATTTCAATACAACATCAAACAAACAACTGATGAGAATAAGGAAAATATACCTTGAGTGGATTATCAGTTGATCCAATACCAATTTCCCAAATTGCCATCATAAAAAGTTGTATGATAGGCGGTAAGGAGGATTACTAATGAGATCTTTAGAATCAAAGGTTTTATCTCGAGGCCGTTATATTGATGTTTAGTTAAACATCGAGTTACTGCCCCTGTAATTCGCAATAAATTTTCATTCACAATTTACTATAAGCTCAGTGCATCCCCAAGTAAACATCAGGGATCTTTCTGCTTGCACAGCTGCTGCAGTCATTTTTGTTTCACCACAGAAGAAAGGCACGATATTGTTCTTTAAATTTAAGAACCTGGAACAGCAACAAATCCCTATCAGTTTGATGTACAGAGCTATACATGTATAGCTGAAATCTTGAAGAATATTATCAGGCTGGAATAAGCTCAAACTGTTTCACATAACCTCTTTCCTTTCAGCCGGTAGTCGTTTTAGCATACTCAGATGTTGGAGGTTTCGATAGATGTCGGCCGTCTTTGTCAAAACGTGCTAAGACTGATGGCTGATAGGCATCAGAACTGTCAACATCTAACCATAATGTGAAATTTATATCATCAACTGCCGCGGAGAATTTTACGTTAAATTTCATACTAACGGATAAGATCGAACGAACGATATCGCACGAATCGTGTATCGAATTGCAACGCGTCCCGGCAATGTAGCATGTTAGTCGGCTGCCAATGGTGTATTTTATTTTGGTGCCTTTTATTTTAATTCGACATTAAGGTAGCTCTGCTTAGTAACATAGTTCCTCTTGTGATTTGATCTTAGCTATCCATGCACCATAATCTCCAAGCCAGTGGAATTAAAAGGGAAAACATGCAGCGGTCTGCTAAAGCCTCCTCGTTAAAATTTCACGTTTTTTTAAAAAGCGTCGACAAAGCTGCGCGAGTGCAGAACCGAGCGGATTTATCCGGACTGGCTTACGTCAGCATAATGGTTTTCTATAGCATTACGTTGCGCGAGAGACAAGACATCCGCAAAAAAAAAAGAAAAAGAAAAATGAATGAACAAACGAAGAAATAAATAACAAAATTAAGCGCACTTGGAGATACTAAAATCGAAAGACAAAGAAGAATGGGGTGCTTTCGCGGAGACCGTTATTATAACATATTTCCTCAATTTTTATTCTTTTTTTCCGTTGCAAATTGGTTTTAATCCTGACAAAGCTTAACTGAGTGCACTCAACAAGACAAAACAATCGCAATAATATGGCTGGCCATTTCTTTCATCGTCTAACTAGCAAATATTGATTGTAACGAAGATGATAATAACAATAATGCAAACAGTGTCTATGGTGAAGCGACATGTCACTGGAATTACACAATTTTGCAAATTCTCATTGAAATAGTGGTCTTTTTATTTTAAAAAAAGGTAAACCACGGTGTGAACGGTAAAACACACAAAAGTTACGATTTAAGCGTTGCCTGCTTTAATGATTCAGAAGAGGGTACTAAAAATTTGCATTTCAGTGAATTAATATTTAAGAATCTAGCTACTGGTACCTGTTGAAGACATCATGGCAAACTCAAATATCATTTCTTCTCTGGCAATTTTAACCAAGCTACTGTAGGTAATGAATCTCGTATTCGACCCATGAGCTTTCTTCAAAATTACTGTTTAAAGTAAATGAATATCTCTCAACGGAGAAGGCATTCTAATAACACTTCTCTATGAGGTTACCAAATATTGCTTTCTATGCTTCTCCTTAAGAGAAGGGGGGAGTACCTACGATAAACTATAGACAGGGTTGCACCTCCAAGGAGTTTGACACTTTCAGGCTAATAGTATGTAGAGAAAGGAGTTTGAAGGGCTACGGTAAAGAAAACAATAAGGAAAGCTGCAACTGACGCTTTAAAATGAAGATCACAAATGTTGCAAAAGAAAAAATGAAATGTATAGAAAATACTTTTAATTTCCCCTCTTCATGCTACTGCAAGATGTTCGAGTGTTGTGTTGATTTACTGAATTTAGATGAAAAGTACCCCATACAAGAAAAAGTACACATATATGAAATATATATATTGAGTTGCTCAATAGTTCTTCGTCAATTAGGAAGAAGTATTTGAAATTCCGGGTAGGAAACCCCACCCCTGCCTCTCTATAAAATGAAAATGAATGCACCCTCCCCCGGTTCGCGTTCAATTTGAAATGTGCATCATAACGGCTGCCAAGTTTTAGAAAAACCCGTTTCTGCATAAATTTTAAAGCTTGTGGTCAAAACAAATCCTAAAAATCTCCTGCAAAGATACAAAACATGATTTTACCCATCCTCAACATGGACGTGACGCCGTTTGTACAGTTCCTGGTCTTCGTTGCTTACATTGGTCTTATTTTTGGACTTTCTGTTGAACTTATCGGACGTAATCCATTAAACATGTTGAGAGTAAGAGATAAAGAGGAAGGATCTGCCATAAATGCAGAAGGTTCAGTCATAACAAGCGAAGATTCTGCTATAACGAGCGAAGGCTCTGCTTTAAAGAACGAAAACTCTGTCAAAGAAAACGAAAACTCAGAGGGAAATACATGTCTGTCTGATTGAGGTGAGATCGTTTTTTCGGTTATGGAGTGACACTGGGACACAGTCTTCTTTGAAGAAGCTACCCATATTCAGTGCATTCGTAGACCAAATATTTTATTTGCGTCAATTTAAATCCGTCCTAATAACCTTCATCACCTTTCGCCATCCTTCTTCCTTCCTAAATATGATTATGTTGACTTAAACCGATTAGTTGACAAGGACAAGACTAATATTCTGGGTACGTTCGTCGAATTCAAGTGGAAAAGTGTAGATTATAGCGCACCAAGTTTCATATTGTTTTTTCATTTTTTATGTAGACGCTGGAAGAAAGCCGACATAAGCTCAGTGAAAACCCATACTTTTACCCTTATCGGCGAATCGATATTTCACCAGCGGGCTTCAAAAAGAGGGTCGACACTCCAATTGTGGGCTGCGAATTCGAAATGATTTTCACTGAAAAAACCTTCAGTCTTCTTTGTCAGCTTCAAATACTCGATGACTCAGCAACCTTGGTTTTTTTAGCTCCCATTTTTTCATGCTCAAGATTGGTGGTAATAGTAATACAGAGTTATCGATTATTATGTCTAGTTGTAATGTGAGTTAAATGCCACATTTTTTCTTTCCTTTCAGCGTATACTAAAGTTGAATAATAGATTATTGGTAGCGTCTTCAGATTTAGAGAAAACAATGCCAACCGATGATGAGCGTATGCCCACCAGACACTCCTCAAGTTGCGCAAAGGGAAGCCTTTTAGATTGCCTTTTCCTGCCGTCCATAAAACGAACAGAATTTAAACGGACACTGCAATGTAATCAAAGTCATTTAAGCGGGTAACTTAGAATGATTTGACAATATTAATGAAATGTTGATGATAATCTAAAAAGAGAGTCAACCTGTATTCTAAACCCTGGTACAGCGCTAGGTTGCTACCAACTTACCCGCCGACTGACAATAAGTTGAGGAGTTAATTTAATTGTATTTTAAGTTGGATAAAACGCACCTCGTGCATTACGGAATGAGAACTGGGCAACCTCGAACGTACTTTGTGCGTGGAAAATGCTGGGAATAGCGCACGGACAAAGCCTGTTGTAAAGATTTTATGGCATATGTTATTTAAGAACAATTCTCGTATCAACGTCATCTCCGAATCTGCAGATGAATTGGAACCACATGGAGCAGTCACAATCAGCCCATTGGCTCCATGAAGAAAATTAATCACTCCAATAGTTCGTAAATTAAAAGGTAATACAATTAACAAGAGCTAAGGCTGCGCTCTTCTATCACTGATTAAAGAAATAAACGAAAAAGAAATCAAAGTCAAACAGAGTCGACTCCCATCAAAATTGGCTTGTCGTCTGTTTTACCTGAACAAAGAACAAAATATGGCAGACGAGGAAGCAAAATTGACATATCCGCAAGTTGTTCCGAAATCTTATACCACCCATTCTGATAAATTTTAAATACGCGCCATATTGTCGCTTTAAATAATGCAACTTAATACCATGTTTTAATACTTCCTGCACCAACAATCCAATTATTATAAAAAGATTTCATCAATTTTATTTAATTTTTTTTTGTTCCAGAAAAGCTTTTATAGAAGCTAGCTAGATCTTTATGTTTCAAGCAGTGGTTGATGTATTAGTGGCAGTTGAAGCTGTTTACAAACGACTAATGAGAATGTTGAAACTGAAAGATATTACAGAAACCACTTCACTTTAAGGTCTAAAATGATTAACGTAATCGTCATTGATATATTGAGAAAAATGCTTTCGTGGACTGCTCTGTACATTGTGGTCCGCGTATTCATCATCAGTCGTTAAAACGCTGTGTGTGTGGATTGCACATGGGTTCATACGTTACTTACTTCATTTAATCGCTGCTGATAAAATGAGGAAACGAATTTAATGTTTTGTTTATCATTCAAAATCCGACCCGAAAGCAAATAAATAACTAAGTTCGATGGTCCTTTCTAAGTGGTAATGGTGATTAATTTCTGAGACGAAGAGTTTCCGCAATCCCCTTGAACATTTTACTTTCACAACACAAAAAAAATACATGAAAATATTAGAAGATTATCTTTCTTAGACTTACTAAATCTTCTTAATCATTAAATTATTAGTTAAGGCAATGTCAATAATATGCATACGACGGGATACAAATGAGAAAGGACTCTCTATCTTTGTGAGTGTGTTTGTGTTTGTATAGTTTTATTAAAAGGGTGAAATCCTTTCGTCTCCACTGCTTAAAGTTTTGGGTATTTGGCTGGTTTCTCGTTTGCCAGCGGCATAAACTGATGTTGTGGTAATGTCACTTATCTTAGAGCGTGCCTTGAGATGAAGGAATTTGCAGAAAGCTCTTTTAAACCAAGGAAGCCTCCATGCGTATAAACAAGGATTGATACCAGAGTTGCACAACACAATTAAGAATTGCAAATCCCGCAACCAATGAATTAGCGCACAACTACAGCCTGCGCAAAAATTTAACAAGTAAATCATATAAATCTTTTTCAGCATGGGTTTTCCTCCCAGTCGGAGTGCGGATTGCAAGGGAAAATCGTACATAAATAAGAAGAAATCTTTTGTGTTTCAATCCATCTAAGATGTTTCATGTTTTTTTTTTTTCGATAAAATGATTTTAAACAGTTCGCCTTATTGATTTTAGTTGTAGTAGTAGTTCGATTAAGAATGGCAACTTTTTTCCTTTTAAGAGGGTTCCATAGGGTATTTTCTAAATGTTGGCGCGCACGCCAGCGTATTATTCTTCTAAAAACGTTACATTTTTTCGCTTTTATAGATCGCTAAAAGTCATCCGAAGGGCGATGATTAAGGTTCAGACTATCGTTTGCTGTACTAAATAGTGTAAAAATGATTTTCGTTATTGAGCTAAGGCTCTATGGCGCTCGTCAGTGATAATTAGGCTTTGCCTTTGATTTTATATTATTTGCCTCGGTGAAATCTCTCAAAATTTTCACAATTTGTGACGCTTGTCTTGCCCAACATTTAAAAGCCTAAACAAAGGGGTTACAAAGGCAGTTTCCTCTCTATTTGCAATTTTGTGTTTTCTTCGTCTACCTCAAATTTGGTCTTATGAATTTTTTTTTGTCAACAGGCACCAGGAATGGCACAAATATGTTTAACGGTCCATCAAATCTCAGGAAATTCCGCCGGAGGAAACCTGATAAATCTTGCTCGAAAGATCCCTATTTTTTTTTGTCACAAAACACAACGAAATGAAATAGAACTTCGCTAAGATCTATATCTGAGCATGCGTAAACTTTTCAATCTGTCACTTTGGCAATCTTTCCCACGGTGTTTTCTTTTCGGTTGACCTCTTTTTTAGGCGTAGAAGGCCTATAAATAAAACATAAAAACTGTATTGTGTTACACTGTCCTAACACACCTTTTCAGATAACAATCTTGCGATCGTATCGAGCCGCCATGTTTGTTTTGCACGTTGACACTTTTAATGCTTGCAACCTGTTCGCACCCAGATCTTGCGCGGTCAAAAAACCTCTTTAAAAGGAGGAAGTCCAATTAGGAACACTTCTCAGTGAGCGTAGAAATACCTTACCAATGTATTTAGTTATGTCAAAATGAGCTGGAATCTTTCGATAATTTTTTTCTGTTTATCATTTCATTCATGTCATTGTTCAATGATCGAAGTGGTTCCACTAATTTTCCGCACTGAAAACCGTTTTAAACTCTTTTAGAAACGGACTCAGAAAAGGTTTAGAGATGAACAAGAGGCTGGAGATTTAGAACTGACGAAGATAAACATCCGTAGACGCTTGGAGGAGGTAAGTACTGGTTTTTAATCTCCCGTCCGTTCGATTTGTCTAGTTGATGTTATTGACGTCAATATCCAAATTGGTTAATTGGAGAAAGAAGTCATTCAATTCTTTTCATGTATTTTGCTCCAACTATTTGTCAAGGCTTAACGGTCTTGTTTTTTTGTGTTTTTTTTTTCCAAAAAATTCATGGGAAATTTCTAGATTATGTTTCTGAATCTTTATAAGCAAAACGCAAGCAGCAGTACCGGAGAGACAAATGCTTACAGGCCAGCGAGCTGGGATGTGAAATATACTAAAGATTACACAGCTAACTTGAAGTTAAAGCATAATTTTATTCTTAAATGACGAAATTGAGATGTAGATGTTTTAGCCGCTATCATCAAAATTGTATTCTGTGAAAATCTATAAATTGTTTGAATTCAATAGAGGCTATGGTCCATATCGTGAATATGTACGAGTTGCTCTATTTGATGTTGAGCCCTAACATTTTAAGTGGCGGCCAGGGCGGTGTGAAGTCTCTTTAACACGCAGCGTAAACATCAACAGTTTTGGAAGTTGTAATCATATTTTTTTATTTGACTTTGTTCTATGGTTGCGTGATAAACAGCAAACAAGGATGCAATGGTATAATTTTAAATCTCCCATTTAATTGCCCTCAGCGTGGCGCTACATGTTTGCAGTACGAACATCCTGAGTTTTGGTATTTATAAGACAACAGCATCTAGAGGTCTTGCTTTTCAGAGTTTCTTATAAAATGTTCTAATAACTGGAAAGCATACAAAAAAAAGAAAGAAAAAACAGAATAAAGCATTTCCTTTATTTGGATTAAAGTTTATTATAAAGTGCGATATTTTTGATAAACCTATGATCGTCAAAACAATTCTGATAAACAAAATTTCCTTTATTTATAGCGTAAACTTTCCCTTTAAGTTTTACACATTAATAAAAAACGAATCTTTTTTCATCGCGCAAAGAAAGTGGTCAAATTTTCCTTCTTTTGTCTTTTTCTTTGAAGGAGTAAAAGGGCTGAGAAGCTTTTGCAACTAACGTATTTTACGGTGAAGGAACAAAAACGCAAGTTTAGATATAACTGCAGTTATTTCAAATGGTAATTTCCAAAACCTTGTTGTCTTATATTCTGATCACAAAGGCAGATATCGATATTGACCGGTTAAGCTGGTTATTGTGGAGAGAGCTGAAGTAAAATTGAGGTAAATAATTAGAAAAAAAGAAACTGGAAACTGAAATGCAATCCATATAAGATAAGGTATCGAAACGGGCAGCCTCTTTGAGGACGAAATAACCGTCACGATCAATCTTGAAGAGAGCTGATCAAACTCAATCACCGAGTTTCAACTTACCGAGGAGTTCTAAACTTCTGTGCTATTATTAGATGAATTTACTGGAAGATTGTTTGTTTTTATAGATTAGCGATTAGTTTGCATTTCTATCACAGAAATATAGGTTTTCCCCAAATCCAAACAAAAGATAAGAAACGATAGGTCATCATGCTCGTTTACAAAGAACGATTATACTCACGATTTTGAAGAGCTTCGGCCAGGAGAATAAAAAGAAGAAGAAGAGAGAATTCTGCCGCGTGTTGATCGAGAGAGGATAGATTACACACAGTACGAATACACCGAAAAATACCAAAAAAGCCTAAAGTCAGGATATTATGCTTTGATCGAAACTTGAGTATGGAATACTTATTGCTGAATCATGCTCTTCTATAGAAAGCGACATGACCTCAGATTATTTTTTCGTAGTTTAAATGCAGTATGATAGGTATATACAGTATTACTCATTATAAAATAATTCAAATAGTACGCGCGCTCTGATTGGCCATAACACCATTTTACATGAGCGTATGTAAACACGGTTTTCGTTCCTCTTTCACTAGTTATTTTATAAAAGAAATGTAAAATGGTTTCCATGTTCACATTGCCTGATGTAAACACTTGGGAGGTTGGGAGAACACTCGATAAGCTGGAAACCACTCCGCTTCGCGTCGTGGTTTCCCACGCTTATCTTGTGTTCTTCCAACTTTCCGCGTGTTTACATCAGGCTATGTAAACACGGAAACCATTTTACATTTCTTCATTACGATGCGAGAGCCAATTCGTATGACTAGTCAGCTGGACATTTT
>NC_142673.1:24716112-24728612 GCF_964200805.1 Pocillopora damicornis
TGTCCAAGCAGAAAGGGGTCATGAGAGATGCAATGGTTTTTGTTATGGAAGCTTGTAGCTTTGCAAATTTTCAAAAAAACTAAGGGTGGCATAAGACACGATGGACATGTATATGTCGTGTCACCAGCTTTATCTATTTTCGCCACATTAGCGTATTCAGGTTAACATCAGATTCTCGAGTCACGTTCTTTTATTTCCTTGCAGATATGACACAAGGTTATATTCCTCGTGCGCATGCTAGATTTCAACACTTAGGGTATTCAAGTTTTGCGATGGTTTTTATTATGCAAGCTTGTAGCTCTGCAATTTTTCGAAAAAAGTGAAGGCATAAGATATGCTAGACATGTAAATTTCGTATGACCAGCTTTATCTATTTTCGCCAAAATAGCGTATTCAGGTTACCACCAGATTCTCGAGTAAGGTGCGCATGCTAGATTTTTAACACTTCCTAGGGTATTCAAGTTTTTTCTCTTCCTGTAGAGGTAGCTCAAAAGGAGTTAATCACCATAATAATAATATTCACAATCTTAAAATTTTTTGTTCGTCGAAGAATGTTAAAAATTACTTGGAATAGGTTTCTTTGAGAAGTTCCAGGTAAATATTGAGTGGTAACTCAAGCTTCATTCGGCCGTGATACAGAACAGTTGGAAATGACTGCGTTTTGAAGGCTAGTTTCCAACGAAACGTTTTTCGAAAGTTTCTATATTTAAGTGGTTTCATTTGCGTGAGAGGAAGAACTTCACTAAAAGATGCTAATGCGAACTGCACCTGGTTAAATGAAAATCGTATAGCTGAAGATACGGGTGGAAAAATATTTAGCTACTAGCAGAAATCGTTATTTTGCAAAGCAGTCGATTTTGTTGGGTAACAAAATGATAAAATCAAAATTAGAAGAGAGAAGAAAGAAATAAAAGATGTTTAATGCCAAATTAATTATTCATTCCATCAGTGCAAATCATGACTTTTACGATCTAGTCACACTCTTCTATAACTGATAGCATTCAGAATTGATATGCAGATAAATTTTAGCGGAGGAAAAAAGTTAGGGAATCATCGTAGGTGGATTGTAAGGTTGACAGCTTAAGAAACTCGCTCTTCGCACTGGCGCCAAGAAAATAACCTTTAGCTATCTATGCATTTCCAGAGAGCTCAAAAGCTATATGAAAAAGTAAACTCTTAAAACTATTCTTAAAAGTTGATGTCGCAGTAATATATAGAGAAGTTGCTAGACTTAATGACAGCGGCGGATTTTTATTTCTACACCCTTTTAAACAAAAGTAGCCTTAACTTTGAAAATAAAGGCAAATGAAAAAGGCCGGACAGCTGTGTTTCGAAGGAGGTATTCTACAGCCTTGTCGCTAATCTTCAGTCAATTCTGTCACAACAAGCGCGTAAACAAACCCAAAATGTTCCGCAACCCTTCCCGGCCAAGAAATTCACTTTGATCAAGAAAGAGACGAAAAATCATTTCTGATCGCGACATCTAGAAAATACCCTCATAGAAAGTCAGCAACAATGTTCTTTGACCATAGCCTATGACAACTTGAAATATACGGAAGTATATAAGTCAGCGCGAAAACCCTTCACGATGTCATATATCTTTCGGGAAGCAACAAAATCTTCCATTAGAGGCACATGAGTTTCAACATTAAATAGTGCGATTTATTTGAACCAAGAAAAATCCGTCAGCAGCGTTGTTATTATGGCCTCCTCCGTTGTTATTATGGAAAGCAAGCGAATAGCGTGATGCAGCCAGCCGAGAGGACCGAGAGGACATTACCGTTTAGCCAATGACGTAACTCGTTCGTCATGTTACTCATAGTTGGTTTCACCTCATTAACTTTCTTTGTCTTCGCAAAACATCTATCTAAGGTTATTCAATTTATGTAGCGAAGTAAATATTTTGCGTATTTTTGGATGGTGGAACTGACTTCTGCCAATAAGGCAAACTGGACTGCTTGATTAAAATCCCGTTATCAAATAAACTATAGCACATTTTGACTGACGCATTTTTGTGAAGAATGTCGACTAAGAAAGTAGTGAATTTTCTCCTAGCTGAGGTGGTAAAGCGTTTCTATGCAGCTGCACACATCTTGGATCGCCGGTGATTAATATATGTACCAGAACTTTTCATTCACTGAGGCTTGTGTCAGCGAAATGAAGACTAAAGCACTTTGTGTTTTTGCTCTGTTCCTTTCTTCGATGTTAGTTGAGGGCATCATACTTAATCCTCCCTGCATTGCGCCTGGTGATTGCGATGGAAAAAAAGTACATGAATAAGTAGAAATCTCTTTCGTTTTCAATCCATCTAAAATGTTTTAGATGGTGTTAATATTTAATTTGAGTTGAATTTCCTGAGTGGTTCGATTAGGAATGGCAATGTTTTTCTTTTCAAAAGGAGAATTTTCAATAACAAACACTTATTAGTGAGCGTAGAAATACCTTATCTATGTATTAAGTCATGTCAAAATGAGCTGGAATCTTTCAATAATGTTTTTCTTTATCATTTCATTCATGTCATTTTTTGAATGATCCTGGTTGTTCAACTCAGTAATTTTTTGCACTAAAAGCCGCTTTTTAAAAATTATTTTAGGACGAGCCTAAAAAATCTTCAACGGAAAATGTTGGAGATAACGGAGAGGCTGGAAATTTGGAAATGATGAAGATGAACATCCGTAGACGCTTGGAGGAGGTAATTACAGGTTTTTAATCTATCGTCTCTTCGGTTTTTCTGGTTAAGTCAGTATCCAAATAGTTGAATTGGAGGAAGAAGTCATTCGGTTCTTTTCATGCATTTTACTCCAAATATTCGTCAGAGCTTAAAGGTCTTGTTTTTTTTATTTCTATGTTTTCTAATAAATTTGGTGAGAAATTTTAGGATTATGTTTGTTGAATCTTTGTAGGCAAAACGTGAGCAACAGTACAGGAGAGAAATTTGCTCACGAGCCCGTGAGCTGAGATGTGGAATGGAACAAAAGAAATAGGTTCACTGCAGTGAAGACTACACAGCTAACTTGAACTTAAAGCATAATTTCATTCTTAAATGACGAAATTGAGATGTAGATGCTTTAGCCGCTATCATTAATATTGTATTCTGTGAAAATCAATAAATTGCTTGAACTCAATAAAGGCTGTGGTCCATATGGTGAATATGTACGATTCGCTCTATTTGTTGTTGAGCCCTAATATTTTAAGTGGCCCGCCAGGGTAATGTGAAGACTCTTTAACCCTTTAACTCCCATGACTGACCACGACACATTTTCTCCTCACGATTTCAATACAATATCAAACAAACAACTAATGAGAATAGGGAAAATATAATTTAAGCAGATTATCAGTTGACCCAATATCAATTTCTCCAAATTACCACCATAAAAATTGTATAATAGACAGTAAGGAGAATTATTTATAAGATCTTTAGAGTAAAAGGGTTTATCTCGAAGCCTTTATATTGATGTTTAGTTAAACACGAGTTATTGTCCCTGTAATTCGTAGTAAATTTTTATTCACAATTTACTGAGTCCGGTGCATCCTCAAGTAAACATCAGGGATCTTTCCGCTTGCACAGCTGCTGCAGTCATTTTTGTTCATAAAACCATAGAAGAAAGGCATGAAATTGGTCCTTAATTTAAAGAATCGTGGAACGGCAACAAATCCCTATCAGTTTGAGCTGCAGAGCTATACATATGTGAAGAATGTAATCAGGCTAGAATAAGCTCAAGCTATTTCACAGAACCTCTTTCCCTGCAGCCGGTAGTCTTTTTGGCATACTCAAATGTGGGCAGTTTCGATAGATGTCGGCCGTCTTTGTCAAAACGTGCCAAGGCTGATGGTTGACAGGCATCAGAACTGTCAACATCTAACCATAAAGTGAGATTTATATCACCATCTACCGCGGAGAATTTCACGTTAAATTTCACACTAACAAATAAGATCGATATCGCACGAATCGTATGTCGAATTGCAACGCGTCCCGGCAAGGAAGCACGTTAGTCGGCTGCCAATGGTGCATTTTATTTTGGTGCCTTTTATTTTAATCTGACATTAAGGTAGCTCTGCTTAGTAACATAATTCCTCTTGTTATTTAATCTTAGCTATCCATGCGCCATAACCTTCCAATCAGTGGAATAAAAAGGGAAAACATGCAGCGGTCGGCCTCCTCGTTAAAATTTCACGTTTTTTTCAAAAAGCGTCGACAAAGCTGCGCGAGTGTAGAACCGAGAGGCTTTATCCGGACTGGCTCACGTTGACCGCCACTAAGTTTTAAAAAATGTTAGCATAATGGTTTTCTATAGGATTGCGTTGCGCGAGAGAAAAGACCTCCGTAAAAAAAAACTCGAATGGATAAATAAATAAATAAATAAATAACAAAATTAGACGCTCGTAGAGATACTAAAATCGAAAGACAAAGAAGAATGAGACGGTTATCCGATAACATATTTCATTAGTTTTTGATCATTTTTTCCCCCGCAAATTAGTTTTAATCCTGACAAAGCTTAACTGAGTGCACTCAACAAGACAAAATAATCGCAATAATATGGCTGGCCATTTCTCTCATCGTCTTTCATCTTCTTTAACTAGCAAATATTGATTATAACGAAGATGATGATAATAATAATGTAAACAGTGTATATGTTGAAGTGACATGTCAACGGAATCACACAATTTTGCAATTCTCATCGAGAAAGTGGCCTTTCTATTTTTAAAAAGGTAAACCACAGTGTGAACGGTAAAACAGACAATAGTTACGATTTAAGCATTGCCTGCTTTAATGAATCAAAAGAGGGTACTAAAAATTTGCATTTCAATTAATTAAAATTTAAGAATCAAGCTGCTGGTTCCTGTTGAAGACGTCATTGCAAACTCAAATATCATTTCTTCTCTAGCAATTTTAACCAATGCACTGTAGGAAATGAATCTCTCATTCGAAATCATGAACATTCTTTAAAATTGCTGTTTAAAGTAAACGAATATCTCTCAACGAAGAAGGTATTCTAATAACACATCTTTATGAGGTTACCAAATAATGCTTTCTATGCCTTTCGTCAAGAGAACAGGGGGGGGTACTTAGGATAAACTGTATTCAGAGCTGCACCTCTAAAAAGTTTGACGTTCTCAGGCGAAAGGTATATAGAGAAAGGGGCTTCAAGGGCTGCGGTAGGGAAAACAATAAGGAAAGCTGCAAGTGACACATTTAATCGAAGACTACAAACATTGCAAAAGAAAAAATGAAATGTATTGAAGATACTTTCCCCTCTTTTTGCTACTGCAAGACGTTTGAGTTTTGTTTTGATTTATTTAATGTAGATAAAAAGTACCCCAAACTACAAGGAAAGTACAGATATACCAAAGATATATACGGAGTTGAAGTATTTGAAACTCAGGGTAGAAAATCTCCCCTTCCCCACAGCCTTTCTATATAATTGAAACGAATACACCCTCCCCCGGTTCGTGTTCGATTTGAAATGTGCACATAATGGCTTCCATGTTTTAAAAAAACCCGCCTTTGCATAAATTTTAAAGCTTGTGGTCAAAACAAATTAAAAATATCTCCTGCAAAGGTACAAAACGTTATTTTACCCATACTCAATATGAACGTGACGCCGTTTGTACAGTATCTGGTCTTTGTTGTCTCATTTTTGGACTTTCTGTTGAACTTATCGGACGTAATCCATTAAACATGTTGAAAATAAGAGATAAAGAGAAAGGATCTGCCATGAATGCAGAAGGTTCAGTCATAACAAGCGAAGATTCTGCTATTACGAGCGAAGGCTCTGCTATAAAGAACGAAAACTCTGTCAAAGAGAGAGAAAACTCGGAGGGAAAAACATGTCTGGCTGACTGAGGTGAGATCGTTTTTCTGGTTATTGAGTGACACTGGGACACAGTCTTCTTTAAAGAAGCTACCCATATATTCAGTGCATCCGTGGACCAATTTTTTTTTATTTGTGTCACTTTAAATAAGTCCTAATAACCTTCATCGCCTTTCGCCATCCTCCTTCCTTCCTGGGTATGATTATGTTGACTTAAACTGACTAGTTGACTAGGACGAGATTAATTCTCTCAGTACGTTTGTGGAATCAAATCGGAAAGTGTAGATTATGGTGCACCAAGTTTCTTATTGGTTTTTAATTTTTTTTTTTATGTTAACGCTGGAACAAAGCCAACACAAGCTCAGAGAAAAACCATATTTTTATCCTTATTGGCGAATCGATATTTAACCAGTGGGCTTTAAAATGAGGGTGGACACCATGATTTTCTCTGAAAAAACCTTCAGTCCTCGTTGTGAGCTTCAAATACACGATGGCGTAGCAACCCTCGTTTTTTGGGTTATTTTATTATTTTTCATGCTCAAGATTAATGATAATGATAATAATAATAATAATACAGTGTTATCAATTATTATTTCTAGTTATAATGAGAGTTAAATACCTCATATTTCTTTCTTTCTAGCGTATAACAAATTAAATTGTGGTAGCGTTTTCAGATTTCGAGGAAAACGGGGCCAATCGATGATGAGCGTACGCCATCCCAGCATACGCACTTCAATTTGCACAAATGGTAGCTCTTTTGATTGCCTTTTCCTGCCGTCCCTGAAAACGAACAGAACTTAAAGGGACACCGCAATGTAATCGAAGTTTTTTAAGAGGATAATGTTGATAATGATCTAAAAGGAGAGTCAACCCATATTCTAGACCCTGATAGAGCGCTAGGTTGTTACCAACTTACCCGCCGACTGACAATAAGTTGAGGAGTTAAATTGCTTGTATTTTAAGTTGGAAACCTCGAAGGTACTTTGTTTTCCTAATGGGCGGAAAATTCTGGCAAAGGCGTACGGACAAAACCTGTTCTAAAAATTTCATGGCATATAGTTAACCCGAATCTGCAGATGAATTGGAACCACATGGATCAGTCACAATCAGCCCATTGGCTCCTGAGAATGTTTTTTCGTCTTGTCACGAGCGTGGGACAAAGAAAAAGTTCTGATTCCCCATAAGGAATCGAACCTCAGACCTTCGGATTCCGCGCTCCGATGCTCTACCACTGAGCCACAGAGACTACTGTGAGCGAGGTCTATTACGAAGTTCATATGACACGCGTCCTGCATACTGCTGGGATCAGCAATGTTGATGGCGTAATGTTTGTAGATAGAAATAAGAGTAAGTTGTTCCGAAATCTTTTACCACCCATTCTGATACATTCTGATTTTAAATACGCACTATATTTAGGTGCTTTAATAATGCAAATTATTATGTGTATGTTTGTAAAGTTTTATCAGACGGATGAAATCCTATCGTCTTCACCGCTAAGAGTTTCAGGTATTTGGCTAGTTTCTCGTTTGCCAATGGCATGAATTGACCTTGTGTCAATGTCACTAAATTTCGTGCGTGCCTTGAGATGAAGAAACTTGTAAAAAGCTCTTTTGAACTGAGGAAGCCTCCATGCGTATAAATAAGGGTTGATACCAAAGTTGCACAACACAATTAAGAATTGCAAATTCCGCAACCAATGCATTAGCACACAACTACAGCCTGCGCAAAAATTTAACAAGTAAATTATAACACAGGCTGGTGTGAACGAAGTAAAAAATGCAAGAAGCACAATCATCAATGCTTTGACTGCCTTGCTGTCCTTGTTTGCACTGATAAGACTTTTTTTGGTTCTCCTGTAAATTAGACTTCGTGCTCTCCATTTATCCCCTCTTTCGCCAATATCTCGATCTTTGTCGCAGTCGTTTAAGTATTCCTATATGAACAAAGATGATAACCCCAAACGTGCTGAGAACAGCAGTGTTTGTAAAAATGAAGGAGTAGAATATAAATCCGAGTTGGAAGTATGCAAAAGAAAACCCTAGTGCTGCCAACTAAATTGACAGGGATGTTAAAATAGCGCGCTTGGAGGTAACCATTGTTTTGTACTTCACTGGCGATGATACGGCCACATATCTGTCCACGGTAATTATAAGTGCCATGAGTATTAAAATAGACGCCGTGCACAAAATAAAGTATAAAATGTGCAAGATTTTGATATCTACGATGTTTAGTTGAAGCCCTTCACTGATGTGAAAAGCAACTGACACGGGATCCATAATCATTCCCACAACCAGATCAGTGGACGCAAGACTTAAAAGGAAATAGTTAAAAGGCGCTTTCAAGTTCCTAAAGGGATCTTTTATGATGGCCAAACAGACGAGAAAGTTTCCAGGAATAGGTAAAATAATCAGGAAATCTGGAAAGGAGGCTGTGAAGTATGAGAGAGCTTTTGAAGTACCAGTGTTTGAACACATACTTGACGCCGATGTTAAAGCCATCTAAACTCTCTGATTTGTTCCCGCACGCGCATCAAAATCAACGTATGAGCAAATATTGCATTTGTTGAACTTCGACTTGACGCCGATTTGTAAAGGTGTTTTCTGTTGTCCTTTATACAGTCACACCTCTGTTTTTCGGTTTCAGAGCAAACTGGAAATTCTCAGGCCCTCGATGGAATATTCCGTTTCGAACAAGCCAAATGAGGCATCTAGAGGTCTCTGGAACAGTACATTTGTCGACAACTATGAAAGATCAAACTATTTCATGTGTGTCTGGCTATGATTCGTCAGCTTGTCTGACTTTGACTCAAATACAAATTACCATGTCGCTGCATAAAGTGAGGGAGGTCACCAACAGAAGATAACCTGAAAACGGGACAGGTGAAAAAGAAGTCAGTGGAATAAATAATGAGATATTTGTCCCGCCAGCTGCTTGTTTTGGACGGTGAGGCACATCGGCTAGTCAAACATCGTAAGACTTTATCTATATCCGTCAGCCCTGCAAGAAAAACAATTTTTATTTTCTCTCAGTAGAAAGTACCTATCAATACCTAAAATTAACATATGCAGGAAGATGAAAAAAAAAGCATCTACGACGGTACACCCAACGACATGACGCCTTTCGCTTTCAAGTTAATTAAGTTTTGTAGTATTTTGTTAGGGAAAAAAATTAAATGAATGCATTTCTGACGGGTTGCATATTCAATTCAATTCATATGCTTTCAATAACCCAAACCTAACACATCGCCTAAATCATAATCAATGAAATGTATGAACTATACACATCGCCTAAATGATAGTCAGTGACTGAGGCGGTATATGTACTATTAACACACAGCGTTAACATTAGCAGTTCTGGAAGTTGTAATCATATTTTTTTCTTTGACTCTATTCGATGATTGCGTGATAAACGGCAAACGAGGACGTTGGGGTATATTTTTCAATCTCCTTTTCCTCCCAGTCGGAGTGCGGATTGCACGGGAAAAATCGTACATAAATAAGTTCAAATCTCTTGTGGTTTAATCCATCTAAAATGTTTCATGGTTTTTTTTTTCGATAAAATGATTTTAAACATTTCGCCTTATTGATTTCAGTGGAATTGTCTAAGTAGTTCGATTAAGAATGGCAACTTTTTTTCCTTTTAAGAAGGCTCCATAGGGTATTTGCTCAATGGTGGTGCGCACGCCAGCGTATTGTTTTTCGAAAGACGTTTTATTTTTTCGCTTTTGTAGATCACTGAAAGCCATCAAAAGGGCGATGAGTAAGGTTCAGACTATCGTTTGTTGTACTGAGTATTATAAAAATGATTTTCCTTATTAAGTTAAGGCTCCGTGGCGTTCGTCAGTGATAATTTGGTTTTGCCCCTGATTTTCTTCTTTTTGCCTCTGTGAAATCTCTTAAAATGTTTACAATTTGTGACGTTTTTCTTGCCTAACATTTAAAAGCCTAGACAAAGGGGTTACAAAGGCAGTTTCCTCACTATATGCAATTTTGTGTTTTCTTCGTCTAACTCAAATTTGGTCTCATGAATTTTTTTTTATCAACAAGCACCAGGAAGGGCACAAATATATTTAACGGTCCAGCAAATCTTAGGAAATTCCACCGAAGGAAACGCGATAAATCTTGCTTGGAAGATCCCTATTTTCTTCGTCACAAAACACTACGTAATGGAATAGAACTTCGCCAAGATCCATATCTGAGCATGCGTAAATCTTCCACTCTGTCGCCTTTGGCAATCTTTCCCATGGTGTTTTCTTTTCGGTTGACCTCTTTTTCAGGCGTAGAAGGCCTATAAATGAAACATAAAAACTGTATTGTGTTATACTGTTTTAACATACCTTTTCAGATAACAATCTTGCGAACGTATCGAGCCGCCATGTTTGTTTTGCATGTTGACACTTTTAAAGCTCGCGACTTGTTCGCACCCAGATCTTGCGCGGTCAAAAAACCCTCTGGAGCCTCCTTAAAAGGAGGATGTCCAGTAAGGAACACTTATCAGTGAGCGTAGAAATACCTTATGTATTTAGTCATGTTAAAATAAACTAGAATTTTTTCGTTTATCACTTCATTCACGTCTTTGTTGAATGATCCAAGTGGTTTAACTAATTTTTCGCACTGAAAGCCGTTTTAAACTCTTTTAGAAACAGACTCATAAAAGGTTTAGAGATAAGGGAGAGGCTGGAGATTTAGAAATGACAAAGATGAACATCCGTAGACGCCTGGAGGAGGTAAGTACTGGTTTTTAATCCATCGTCTGCTCGGTTTGTTCAGTTAATGTTATTGAAGTCAATATCCAAATAGTTGAATTGGAGAAAGAAGTCATTCGGTACTTTTCATGTATTTTGCTCCAGCTATTCGTCAAAGCTTAACGGTCTTGTTTTTTTGTCTTTTTTTTGTTTTGAAAAAAATTGATGGGAAATTTTAAGATTATGTTTATTGAATCTTTATAAGCAAAACGCAAGCAGCAGTACCGGAGAGACATTTGCATACAGGCCCGCGAGCAGGGATGTGAAATGTAGTGAAGATTACACAGCAAACTTGACGAAATTGAGATGTAAATGTTTTGGCCGCTATGATCAATATTGCATTTTGTGAAAATCTATAAATTGTTTGAATTCAATAAAGGCTGTGGTCCAAATAGTGAAAATGTACGATTCGCTCTAGTTGATGTTGAGCCTTAACATTTTAAGTGGCGGCCAGGGTAGTGTGAGGACTCTTTAACCCTTTAACTCCCATGACTGACCACGACACATTTTCTGCTTACGATTTCAATACAATATCAAGCAAGCAACTGATGAGAATAAAGAAATACCCAATACCAATTTCTCCAAATTAACATCATAAGAATTGGATGGTAGACAGTAAGGAGAATTACTAATGAAGATATTTAGAGCGAAGGGGTTTATCTCGAGGCCTTTATATTACTGTTTACTTAGACATCTAGTTATTGCTCCTGAAATTCGCAGCAATTTAGTATGAGCCCGGTGCATCCCCAAGTAAACATAAGAGGATCTTTCCCATAACTGGAAAGCAAGCAAAAAAAAAAAAAAGAAAAAATAAAGAAAAAAAACAGAATAAGGTAGTTATTTTATTTGGATTAAACTTCCTTTAGTGTTTGTCATATGTGGATGCGAAGTCAAGTGCTTTGTTGAGAAGGTCTTGGCTGATGGATGGATAGAATTCCTCGATGTCGAAGCAAATAAGACTTAGGTGTTGCAGGTAATTTAGTGTTAACAACTGGGTTGAAAACGTAAATTAGCCACCGTAAAGAGTAAAAAGGCTGACGTTTCGAGCGTTAGCCCTTCGTCAGAGCGATTAGAGGAATTGTGGGTTGTGTATGGATTTATATGTAGAAAGTGGAGCTACGCCATTGGTGGGAATATGGTGACGAAAAAACAGGAATAAATTAGTTGAATGAAAAGCGCTCGTTGATTCCGTGGGGATTAAGGGTGCCGATTTGAAATATAAATTTTTGTTCTAGTGTTTTACGGCTTTCCGAACTGCCTAGATGTAAGGAAAGGCCGCAAATTGCCATATGCTGTTTAGAATGATAAGGAAGATTAAAGTGTCTAGCGACTGGCTTGGATGCGTCCTTGTCATTTATTTCCACATCGCGAAGGTGTTCTCGGAATCGGTCACCCAGTCGTCTTCCTGTCTCGCCGATGTATAACTTATTGCAATAAGTGCAAGTTATGCAATAAATAACATTGGCGGAGGTACACGTAAAGTGATCAATGATCTTAATGGATCTTTTGGGTCCCGATATTTTCTCTACGTTGTGAATGAAAGGACAAGTTTTGCATCGTGAGCGAGCGCATTTAAAAGTTCCAGATTGGTCATTGGTTTGAAATGAACTCCTGACTAAAAAGTTGCCTATGTTTTTGTCACGTTTGAATGAAACAAGTGGGGGTTGCGAAAAGATAGTGCCAGTCTCTGAATCGTTTTGGAGTAATTTAAAATTTTTAAGAATGATAGATTTAACTGCGTGGTTGTGAGGGTGAAATGTAAGAGTAAATGGAATGCGATCCGTGTTCTCCTTCTCGGCCGTTTGTAGTGCTGCCTGTCGATCGATTTGTTGGGCACGGTGGTAGCCCGCTTGAACGACAGAAACAGGATAGCCGCGTTTATCGAAAAACTGGCACATTGCCTCTGATTTTTCGGAAAAATCAGAGTCGTCACTACATAAACG
>NC_142673.1:25838612-25856112 GCF_964200805.1 Pocillopora damicornis
TCAATCAAGCTTCTGTATAAGTATATCATTCGTTGGATTCGTAGTAAATTATATGAAAAACAAATTAAACTTACCGAGATGGTTTTATGGATGGGAACTTTGAACGCTTATCGGGCAAGCACGTATTTCCAATTCCTAGAAATCATTAAACATTAAAACATTTGACCAGTAAGCTTATTGTCTGAAATGTAAAAATCGATGATGAAATCTTTGTTAAAATATGTGGATGTGTCACACGCGGATTTCCTATGGGGAGCCATTTTTGCCAAAAATATCAATCGCTAGTAACAAAACTCAATCGTGATTTCTCATTTTAATTTTTCGATTCAATAATTAATTTGTTGTATTATTGTGATTATTATGTAATTTTTATCGTATTTTGAATGAAATGAAAATTTCATATTGATATTTGCGCAACAGAAATTTAATAATAAATTATTAATCATCATTATTAAGTTTGTGCTAAAATATCAATCGCTAGTGATAAAACTCAATCGTTAGCGTTAGTACCGATTTGTTATTGATTCTAACTTGAACCAGTCTTCCGCTTGTCAAGCAAAGATGAACCAATAAAATTTGCTTAATTTCTTGAAATCTGATAAGGGACATTGAAATCCTAAGACATATCTTGAATAGTAATTGTTTTTAATAAATCATAATTATTATCGATCAAGCTCTGCCAGATCTAACTCATGAACGCCACACTTGAAATATCTGCCTTTGTTTACTGGCTACAAACATCATTCCCGACTACCATCAACATGCGCGAGGACGGTCTCAAATGGTAGGGATGTAATCGACGGCAACTTGAACGCGTCTCCCACTGGTATTGCAAATATGAACCAATTCGCTGCCTTTTCCATCCATTTTCATGAAGACTGAACTCGAGCACATGGAAAATGGCGACGTCCGCTCCAAACAGTGATATGAGACGATTACTAGAGTCAGTTGGTGTTGGAAGTGACGTTATTCATAACTTTGGAGCGCAGGACAATACCGTAGAAATAGTTCCTACCCTATCTGATACACAACTGATTCAACTTGGCTTAAAAACGTTAGGAAAGCGGCAACTAGTTCGTTCTCTTTGCAGAAATAGCAGCACAAGAAATGGTAAGCTTGCATTTTTAGTTCGAAGTTAGTTAATAAATGCAACTAAATGCTACTTCTTGGTTATGTCAGAATAAAAGACCTCTCTATGAAGACATATATTTTGGTATTGTGTAGGATCAAAGCTGCGCTTTCATGCGAACCGCAACAGTGATACGAATTCCTTGATTACATTAATGGGAACAAAATCTGTTCAAAACTTTCAAAATCTCTTTTTTCCTTTCTTTAGAGGTATCATCTAAGTTTGGTTTGTGGAAAAAAAAATACAGAATATTTATTTGAATGCGGGATCCGACTGAATCCAAATAGTTTGCTAAAACTGAATCATGAAAGGTGTGATAATCCGGAATTCTCCTGCAGAGTGTTGAGGTTTTTCCACGGATTTTCGTCCGCGATCTTTATATGCATTTTTCTTTGACATCTCGAATTGCACCTCACAGTAGAAATGAATTTGTCGCATATCCCAAAACAGTGAGAAATAGGAGTCTTCATGAAAATGGGCAAAAAGAGAAGTCGCTGTGTGGGAAATCTGTGGGACAGGCCGGACCACAGAAATTTCAAGCAGAAAATTTTGATGAAGCGGAAAAGCCTGACCTTGCTCTTTGCTTCTTCGGATGATGTTTTTTCGCTTTGTTAAACCTATTCGTTTTCCCGGGAGGTCGCGAGATGACCTTTCGCGCGAAAGGATCCGGATCCTTGTGTTTGCGCCAAGATTTTTGGGATCGCCACGCGACAAACGTTGCAACTTGTTGGGAGGCAATGTATGGCGAAGGGTTGTTTCGACGTCCAAATAAACGACTTTCTGGCGAGTTGTAATGTTTGCCCCGTGGCGATCCCAGAAACGTTTGCGCAAACACAAGGATCCGGATCCTTTCGCGGGAAAGGTCATCTCGCAAACACAAGGATCCGATTACTGGCAACTCATTCATTTCAATGGATTCCTTTGTCACGAGACTCGCCAGAAAGTCGTTTATAGTTGGCGGTATGACACTAACGATTGAGTTTTTATCCCTAGCGATTGATTGATATTTTAGCACTGACGATTGAGTTTTATCATTAGCGATTGATATTTTTGGGCACAAATGGCTCTCCATAGTATGATTCCCACATGGATTTCGCTGAATCAAATGATTTGGGATATACATTGCAACAGCTTGGGTTTGTCAGTCCATGGCGCTGGACATGCAATGACATATCTAGGGTGCCAAGGTTCCAAACATAGAGTGAGGGCGACTTAGTTGGAAATTTGTATTCTTACTTTACGAGATATATTCCCCTATAATAGTATTTGAACTAGAAATACAAAGTGTGAAGACAAGTTATAAATTTTACAAAGTTTAATGAATCCTAACAACTAGTATGGATAAAGAGAAGGACTTCTGATTCAAAGCCGGTACGCGCCGAAGGTTAATTTGTCAAAGAATATAAAGCTTGTAAGCCGTAAACTTTTAAAGGGCTATTAGTTTCCTTCTCAAATCAACAAATCCCTCCCCATATCACAAATCAACTAATTGTCAGACTAACCAAGGACATCAACCTTTTAAACCACAAGGTTCCTAACTTCGAATCTCCTTGCAATTGTACCTTTTGAAACAAACATTATAAGCGCATGAAAAATAAATCAATCGATAGCCAATTAAAGAAGAGAGATCTTTGTTGTTGACGAAATTCTCTTTTTCAATACCACTGGAAATGTTTTAAAACAGTATGGAGAATATGCATGCGGAAGTTAAGCTGTTGGGGGTCAATCATTCGGAGTTGCTTGTTTCACGTTCACGTCCAAGCCTTTAGATGACACCATTCCCTCTTTCTCCATGAAAATATGAGTAGACGAGATTCCAATACATAAGTTTAGTATGTCCCCTTTTCAGTTCTCATTTAACTGGACATTTATTTGTTTTTTTCCCGGTTTATTAAAAGAAAGCACCCAATTTGGAGTTTCACAGTGCGCTTTGTCATCCTTTTAGCCTCCATTCAGTCTCCTACAAGGATACGCGGGTATTATACGGAATGCAAACCAAAACATTTACTTACTTCCAAGGTCACAGTATCCAGCAGCAACATACAAACAATTACTTAAAGAATTTCTTATTGAAACCCCTTCCTGTATTAGCTTTTATCCTTTTTTTTTCCCTGCAAAATAAATAACTCATATAAATATCCCGGTCCAGTCTTATTTAGTGCCAGTGATATCCCATTAGGATTGAGGCAAACTCGCCCATTTCCGCCATAATTGATAAAGTTTCATTAGATTTCCTACAATCTTCGGTACACGAGGAGAACTTGTACACTTCGCCTTGGCGTTAGATTCTCATGAGCCCCAACCAAAAGAAAATACAAGGATGGTACTTATGAAGGAAGCCATTGAGAAAATTACCCCTAAAAAGGAAGAGATAATAAGGAAAATCAACACAAAAAAACGGCACACAGTCCTCTTTTATATTTACTATGGTCTCACCTGCAATACAAAACATACTCTGAGCTTACTAGCTGTGTGTGCATGCGTTTCGGACTTTTTTCCTCCTCTGGTAATGTTCTGCGCATGTCATATGCTTCCTGAAATATTGCAAGTGTGACTTGATTTTCTTCAGGGCTGTCTTTGCTGTGAGATACGTCACAGAGACGGCGGAATCCTAGTGAATTCAAGCTTTCTGCATGCCTCTTCTTATCGCCGAAGGCTTCAGCAACATCACAGCATTTCTGGTAAAGCGCTGTGCCCTCTTTAGGGGGTGTTAGAACTTTTGCCACAAAACCCAGTACTTCTATACTGTTGTCAACGTCTAAAACGAAGTTTTTGTCATTTAAATCACTCGAGTCTTCGAGACCATTCTTCATTCCTTCCATGATGTTCACTTTCTGCTGTCGAAAAGTTTGGATCGCTGATGAATTGCTGATAAACTCTTTGCTCAAGAATCCCAGCTGACCAAGGTAATGATGATTAAATTTACACTGAGTGGTGCGCCCCAAGTCACCCATGCCTAGAGACTCTTTCTCTGTCCGGAAGTAGGCTTGGACCAAAGGATGCATCCTCATCTTTCCATCGGCGTCCCTCTGAAGAAGAGCATACTTGACCATCCTGGTCTTCACATTTTCACAGAGTAAAGGATCTTCAAAAAGAAACTGAATGTCTTGAGCTGTGAACTCCGATGGGAAAACAGAAAAAAGAACAAGATTTTCTTTTACCTCATCGGAAAAATTGTCAAAAAATACTTCCAGCGTGTTATAAACATCTTTCGCACTGATCCTGAAAAGTTTTATGGCATTATTCACGAGCTGTTGAATTAAAAGCTCGCGACTAAAACCATTGTTCAGCAAGTCAGAACAGGTCACAAGAAGGAGTGGTATCCCACCACATAATTTAGCAAGTTTACTGGAGTGTTCCTCACTACAGTCATCAACAAGGCTCCGAAGTAGTTTAGCAGACGAGTCGGGATCCAAAGGTTCGAGAGGAAACTTACAAACGTCTGGCGAAACGAATCCAACATGTCTTCGGGTAGTGACTACCAGCTTTACATTCGGGGCAGATTCCACAAGCCATTGAGCGAATTCATCAAATTCCTCGCCCTGTATATTCTCTGTATTGTCTAGTACAATGACAGTTGGGATATTTCGCTCCGATAGTTTACGCTTCGCAAGAGACTTAAAATTAGTAGTTTCCGAATAGGTGCGACTACTCAGTCGATCAAGAATCTCATTACAGATGTCTTCGAGCTTCTGATGATGACTTTCTACTCGAATATGCGTTACAAACTGGTCTCCCCTTTGCTTTAACAAGTGACTTACACGGATTCCCACTTCAGTCTTACCCATTCCCGGGATGGAAAGAAGAACAACCATACGAAAGGTCTGCAGTTTCATTAAGATTTCATCTACTTCCACGTCTCTTCCAACAAAATGTGCAGTTAAATACGGAAGATTTCGAGGTTGGTCAGCCGGCAACGACGGTGGACCTAAAATACGAAAAAAAAAGGAAAGAAAAGTTTAAAGAGATACAAGAACGGTAGCCGACCACAACAGATGTCCCGAAAACAAGTTGAGGATATACTAATGGAAACCGAAATATAAGACCCCAAATAGACCCTTTGAGATTGTGCTAGCATAATTTTTGGCATAATAATAAAGATGACAAAATTACGAACGTCTGATACGCGCATCTGAGAAGGAAGATGTGGCTATCGAAGAGAATATCAGGGAACTTTAAACAAAACACATGGGTGTGGAGCTTTTTTCAAAGTGGTGTTTTTATAGACAAGCGGCATCCACATCTGGGAGCTTCTCCTGGCGAATTCAAGTTTGTAAGCGTTGTGTCAAGACACTTTTGGAGGTCAAGAGCATTTTTAGCAAAAAAAAATCTCCAACCCCATGTTGGAGCAGCTCATTGCCTCAATGAAGTGGCTGGCAAGTAGTATGTAAACAAATAACTTTTTGGAACTATCGAATGCAAGGACATTTAGCTTAAGTCGGCTGAATGAAATCACGCCGTTAGTTACTGTTATGGCATGGCAAGCCCATTGTTGCAATATTCAATACCAAAATTCGATTAAATTCGATGAAATTCAATGAAATTCAAATGAAATTCGATGAAATTCGATGAAATTCGATAAAATTCAAATGAAATTTAAGTTCATTTTAATGACAATTCAAGTTCAATTCAATGAAAATTCAATGAAAATTCGAGTTTAATTCAATGAAATTCAAGCTGGAAAAACAAAAATTTAGGCCCAGTCGTCAAAGTCCATTGTTGAAATGATACCGGAGATATTGGCCATGCCTAGTGAAACATAACCCCTTTAAGTGTAGTACCTCTAGCCCACTCCTTTAACTATGTGCCACACGGTCAAAACATCTGAAAAGGGATGTTTCATTCTTTACTCGTTTCACTTGTAAACATTAACCAAAGCGATGAGCTAGAAACTATTGTATTTATAACTTAATAGAATAGAGCTGCGCCTCGTGTGCCACTTTTTTGTTCTTACCACATTTTGACGTCATCTGTGATCTATTACTGAACAGACGCACGGCAACTTGGAACCTATTTGTTAAACATGTGCCTGTACGCCATCACTTTTTTTCTAGCTATCTCTTGTACAAGGGGTAAGAGGTAATGCACATTAGAGATCATGGCCTGTTTAAAGAAAAATAACACGCTTAAGAATAGGAAACTGAAAGTGCCGCAGCGAGGACACAAGGAGATTATTTCAGAAAATTAAAGGCAAACAGTGAAACTGTCAAAAATCCCCAATGTACTTATATCAGCGAGTACTTACTAACTGTGTTTGGAGAATGCTTAGATATTATCTGTATAGCGTCGTTTCGCTGAATCTCATCCAGTGCTTTTTCAACGTCACTTAATGCTATTTCAGGGAACTGCGCGGCCACCCATTCTAGAACCTCTTTTGTAGGACTTTTCCTGATTTGTTTGACATCAGCAAACCCTCGACGTACGTCAGCTGGTATTTCCATTTTCCAGGCCAGATGTGTCCAGTTTTTTACTACAGAATTCTCCTCTCGATTAAGTTCTAGCGCCAACCTTTCTAAGAGTTCCGATCCAGGGGTTATGATATCTTTAAGTAACATGTCGTCTACAGAAAAGTAAAGGTAGCCACAGATCATAATTAGTTAACTTCCTAGGAACGGGGCCTTCACGCAGAGAGAACTATTGCTCAATCGATTCTTGAAATACTCATGCAGCCAGTTGCATATTGGGCTCTACATAGGGACTACCTGAAAAGCAGCAGAATCTGACTTTTCTTTTGATAACTGAAAAACAAGTTCCTGGCTGCTAACGTATTAGGTTTCGTTAAACTTTATTTATTTGTGATACAGTGCTGACACTCTACCTCTCAGTTTCTTCTCATTAAGATATTCTATCAGATCCCCTCTCTCAATAGATTTCAGAGCTTCCTTCAGACTTAAAAGTGTCTTTTGTGGGCAAGTGGTAGCCAAATATTGGAACAGTCTACCGGTCGGATTTTCTGTCGATCGTCTTTCAAACTTCCAGCAGGTTTTTTTTGGCACACCCAGTTTTAACGCCAAGGTATACCAGTTGGACAAAGCCAGTGACTTCCCGTCTAAAGCCAACGCAATTTCGTCCAGAAGACCAACTGTGGGTGAAGGAGCTTCATTACTTGGCGAAGTGATCACATCAACAACTTTTTCAGTGTCAGCACAAACAGCTAATTGTCAAGCAAAGTAAGAGAAAAAAACTCAGCCTGAATTCCTGAGAACCTCGTTGATTAACTGCCTCATACAGTGGAAAAAATTTAATAGAAAACAAATAAAGATATGTTACACTGGTGATGAGCAGAACCTCCAAGTGTTCCAACAGTGTTTCACAAGACTGACATTTCTTCCTCTGTAAAACTGAACAGCTTTCCGGCTGTGACATTTAGCAAATTATAGACTTAGTTATTCAGCCACTATAACACTCCTTCAATTAGTTTTGAAAGCTCTCTAAAATCTACTTAATTTAGACAGTTGGGTCATTTTTCAGTGAGCCAAGACTGTCCCTAACCTCCAAACGTCTCGTTTAAAGTCTTCTTAAATTATGACACAGACAGAATAGCGCTTGACTTCAGTTAATTTATGTTATAGCAGAGCTCGCAGAGCGCGCAGCGTCGCCCCATAATTATACGAAATAGTAGTAACCCATCAAGCCGAAAAAATTTGGACTTAAAACGGTACGATCGACCGTCTAAGGTGCAACTTTTAACATGCGCGACCAATTGTAACACGGGCACTATCTTAGCCATTACGTAATGGAAGGGCAAGGGAGAAGGTAGTGCGCAGGTGCCTTGTGTGCGTAACTTGGATACCCCATTAGTGTGCGCCAAGAGACACCGGTAGATGACAATGAAGTACGCATACTCGAGTGTCGAGCTTTATTGCAGGCACATGGTTAGACATCACAGGAGGGCTTCAATTGGGCTGGTAGATGTGAAGTCGCGTAAGCAAATAACGTGCAACCCGCGTTTTGAGCGGGAAATCAAACTGGTGAGGTTGTAGTTGAACAGTAATTCTCAGCCATTTTGCAATTTCTAATAAATTTGCAAACCAAAAATACCGGCAGAGCTAAAGCTTTGTCAAGGGGATGAAACAGTTATAATTCAAGTTCGTGGAGAGAGGGTTTGAGTGAAAATAGGCTGAAAAGAAAGAGACAGAACGACAAAAAGAAAAAAACAAGAAGTAAAAGGCGTAAGACTAGTCGAGAAAAACGCACAAGAAAGATAGAGAGGACACCAAAATAGGCAGAATAAGGCGAGGGGAACGCGAAATAGAACAAGAAAAGGCATAAGTATCTAGCGAAAAGAAATGAGAAAAGGAAATACAAAGACGCTCCTGAAAACTGACTGAAAAGAGGTCATCAACAAAGAGAAGCGAACTACACAGGATTCGAGAAAGAAGAGAAGGTAAGTCGTGTCTTATCTGGTTTTTCTCTTACTTTAAGGCCCAGAAAAGTCGAAACCTTTTTACCAATCCTAGTTTGATGCTAGCTTCAGTTTATAATTAAATCACGTTTCGGTAAAACAATAACTTTGACATTCATCGCCTAAAAGCCCTTGCGCCGGTTCATCGCTCGAATAACATTTCAAAGTGTTTGTATTCTTCAAGATATTTCCTGTCCTTTTGTTTGGAATGTTTAATACAGTCGTGGTGTTAAGGGAAAAGAAGTTATCTTAAGGATTTTTATTTTCCAAGAAAGTTCTCAAATTATAGCGAGCGGTGAGCGCAAGTTTCTACCTCTTCTCTCTTCAGTTAACTATGATAGAATTCACTTTAAAAAAAATCGCGCTTTGTCGAAGAAGTGTTGTTTTACCCCAAGAACTAAGTAATGGCCTTTCCCAAAATTGAAATAAAATGAAATTGAGTTAGTGATGTTCAAGTTTACATTAAGTCTGATGCGGTAATTTGATTTTGACAATATTGTCATGCGAGAACCCTAAATTTTATCAGTAATTAAGAACGATAAATGTAGCACAAGTGAAGCACATTTTAAACTTTCCATATGATTTTAGGAAACTATATACTTAATTGACCATCGGTAAATTTGCCTGCCGTAATTCGTTGATTATTTTATTATTTTGTAGCCCTCAAAGCCCGCCTTATTACTCTTGAGGTACTGAACTTGATACTCAAGGCAACCTTCCAGGAGGAAGGTTAGAATAAAATTGCTTTTACCACGGCGACCTTATATTGCACCCGGGTTATATATGAAGATAATTGCTCAAAAAATAGCCGGTATAGCTGTATTCAGAAGCATGTACATGAAGGTAATATGCTTCTGCTTTATTATTATTGTAAGGGGTTTCTTTTTATGTAACATATATCAATCCTTTAATTTCCTCCCTAACCTGCCTGCAAATAATTAAATTTTGTGTTTTAATTAGATTGTGAGAAGATAAAACAGAAGTGTTCCAGAGTTCTCCTTCCAGATTGAATTCAGGTGAGAACATCAGTAAACTTGTTGGTTGTGTACCGGTACAAAAAGGAACGAAACATTAACGAATTGCGTCACAACTCCATGTATGGATATGAAAACATTAGGAATTCCCCCGTGTACCGGTACACCAGGACGGCCCCAACTTGTTGATGTCATATGCTTCTCCTGAATCTTTCATCTTTTTGCCTTGGTTTTTTCACAAAGCCTCTTTTATATCTCTGTGTACCAGCTAATTATTAAAATCTCAGTGAATTACCGCAAAAATGGTTCCTACCCTATCTGATGCACGTCTGATTCAACTTGGCTTAAAAACGTTAGAAAAGCGGCATCTAGTTCGTTCTCTTTGCAGAAATTCCAGCACAAGAAATGGTAAGCTTGCACTTTTTAGTTTGAGGCCTAGTTAATAAATGCAACTGAATGCTACTTCTTGGTTATGTTGGAGTGAAAGACCTCTCTATGAAGACATATATTTTGGTATTGTGTAGGATCCATGTTAAACTTTAATGCGAGCCGCAACAGTGATACGAAGTCCTGGATTACGTTAATGGGAACAAAATCTGGTCAAAACTTTCAAAATTTCTTTTTTTTTCTCTTTAGTTAGAAGTATTATCTAAGTTTGGTTTGTCGAAAGAAAAATACGAAATCTTTAATTGAAAGCGGAATCCGACTGAGTCCAAATAGTTTGCTGAAACCGAATAGTGAAAGGTGTGATAATCCGGAATTCTCCAGCAGAGTGTTGAGGTTTTTTCGCGGACATTCGTCCGCGATCTTTATTTGCATTTTTCCTTTACATCACGAACTGCACCTCACAGTAGAAGTGAATTTGTTACATATTCCAAAACAGTGAGAAATAAGAGTCTTCATGAAATGGGCAAAATATATTGAAGTGGCTGTGTGGGAAATCTATGAAACAGGCCGGACTATAGAAATTCTAGGCAGAAGATTTTGTTGAAGCGAAAAAGTCTGACCTTGCTCTTTACTTCTTTGGATGATATTTTTTGGATTTGTTAAACCCATTTGCTGACCCCGGGAGGTCGCGAGATGACCTTTCCCGCGAAAGGATCCGGATCCTTGTTTTTGCGCAAAGATTTCTGGGATCGCCACGGGACAACATTTCAACTTGTTAGGAGGAAATATATGGCGAAAGGTTGTTTCGACGTCCAAATAAAGGATTTTGGGGGGAGATCAACGCTTTCCGCCGTAGTTTTATCATAAATGGATTAAGATAATGTTGATACGAGGGAAGAATAAGTTTTTTTCAACATTACCACGAAATATATATAAAATATACCGACTAACTTCTCTACTTGCGTAAGGTCTATAATGTAATTGTGATGTCGTTATCCTGTAATGGTCTCGACATATTACAAAATTAGCCTTAAATCGCACCGATGTAACTCACGTAAGTCTTTTCAGTGGTATTTTTGTATGTACAGCCTGTTTTTATACTTGTTAACGTTTAAAATAAACATATTACGATGTCTTAAAATATACCTCTTCAAAGGAGAGAAGTCGTCGTCAGCGGAGATGGAAATTGTTTTTACCAGCTGTTGCCCTCTGGAAAGATGAAAGAGGTGATGAAAAACGAAAGGAAATCCCTAGAGAAAAAGGTTTTTGAGCTGCCACTTACCTCCTCGAACTCCTGGAAGGATCTTGTGAGGAAAAGCAAGATCACAGGAACCCGGCAGAAAATATGGACGTATATATTCAGTTGTGCATCGCTCCTTACGCGACCCATTTTTACTTACTCATCTTGGCATACGAAAGGATTCAGTTTGAGCCGATTATCAACGCTGGTTCGTTCTCATTGATCACAGCAAAGAGGCAATGTAGGTGTTTAATCACTTAATATATCACTATAATAATCAATGCTCAAGCACACAATTTGTCTTACCAAGCCATGAAAAAACCTAGATGTAGACTTAAAATAAGTAAATACAACATATTTCTTGGCGATTTAAAACTGATATTTCTTAAGTTCTAGATCATTAGGCGATATCGATTTCACTAAACCCTTTGGCATGGAGAAAAGTAAATCGCTAGATTTCACTACATATTTCACGATTGTTCAAACAAAACCTTGCGCTGCCCTTTTCAGTGAATATTACCCACACCCATTTCTGACAGAAAAGCGGCAATAAAACGATGATCAAGTACCAAAACCGTTTTTTTGGACGTCGAAACAACCTTTCGCCATAAATTTCTTTCTAGCGAGTTGCAATGTTTGCCCCGTGGCGATCCCAGAAATCTTTGCGTAAACACAAGGATCCGATTACTGGCAACTATTTCATTTTAATAGACCCCTATGTCACGAGCCTCACCAGGAAGTCGTTTGGTTGGCGGCATAACACCAACGATCGAGTTTTTATCACTAGCGATTGATCGATATTTTAGCACTAACGATTGAGTTTTATCGCTGGCGATTGATACTTTTTGGCACAAATGGCTACCCATAGTGTGATTCCTTCCACTGCATCAAATGATTTGGGATATGCATCGCAATAGCTTGGGTTTGTCAGTACATAATAAAGCCTTTTTCGTTAGGTCCACAGCGCTGCTGGGGGTAATGAAATCATCTGTTTACAAACACCTATGTTACTTGATGAGTGCATATCGTCGAATGACAACAACCGCGATCAAAAGAAACAACAGATGACCACGAAAAATAATTTTTAATTTAACGCAAATTATTTTTCACGGATAAACTTCTCAGAAACTTGACCCAAGTAGTCCATCCTTTTCGGCGCACTCAGTGCCGTAAATTTTAAAATAATACAGACTGTAGTTTCCGTGTGCCTCATTGCTAGAGTTCCGCGCGACGCGCTAGCGTCAAGTATTTTCCACTGACATGTTTTTGACCTGCGTGACAAACTTTGCCGATAAGGAGAGACTACTCGTAGTCTACTTACAAACATTCACTGTAGACGGAGAAATTATTTTCCCGATGGGAGAAGCTAAATCTTCATCCTCTTAGAAAGTTGTGTCAGTAACAAAGTCCTCGAATCTAATTGGTCCATAACAGCGTTACTTATCACTTTTTCTAAATATGGAGTCAACTAACTGCACAATTTTACCTGTCTGACTAGCAGTACCTTTTCACTAGACCAGTCGAAACAGTTAAACAGCCAATAGAAACTAAACCACTACATTTTATTGGTATATACTAAAACAGTGGTAAGCGTTAAAGGCGCGCTTTGATTGGCTACTCAAACTCCGAATATCCTTTGCTATTCACCTCCAAGCAACGGCCGCAGGATTTGCAACTAAAAATATTGTAATCGTTGCAGGAATAACTGAGTTAAATCATCTTTTTGTGCTTTATAATCTCACTGTTTTAGTATATACTTAAACTACTATTCACCTTAGTGTCGATGTCTAGCAATTATGGTAAAATTCACCACTAGCCACCTCCCTCTGAATAGTTGTTAACTAGCCAATGAAATTCAAATCTCACACATATTCTAACTAATGAAAATCAAGGAAAACCTATCGGGTGTAGGTTGCTCAGGTTCAGTTTGAAGACAAGAAAAATGGATGAAATCAAGTTAACTTTAGGTTGATGCTTGCTCTGACATTAAATATTTCATGGCTGAGTTTCTTGCATCTGGGAATTAGTACAAATCAGGGTTGACTAAGCTTGATTATTTCACGATTACTCACAGGTTTGTGCTCCATAAACTTCGCAATTTGAAACAACAAACAGTTGTAAATTTCAATATTTTAAAACACTTATGGGCTTAGTATAAGTATTAAAGGCTTCTTAGCAATGACTGTAGGAATTTTCCTCTGATGTATCACAATACCCTTTCATTTTGTGGGATAAGACGGTGGCAATACCGAAACACAATAAACACGACAAGGATAAACCTAACTATGAAAGTCGTTCGTAACGATGATAAAAGAAGGCAAAAACTTGATTTTTACATTATTCCAATCAATTTAGAAAATTTTCTTGCCACAATGATGAGACGCCAGTTGGCCCAAGGTTTATTTACATCGGTAAGTTTCTAAAGAAACTGTGGCGCTGCGTCGGTAGAAGAGTATAACATAATAATCCAGTATTATCAAGTGAGTTGAAAACGTAAATTGGCCACCGTATAAAATTTTAAAGCTGAGGTTTCAATCGTTAGCCTTGCGTCATTCGCTCTGACGAAGAACTAACGCTCGAAACGTCAGCTTTAAAACTCTTTACAGTGGCCAATTTACGTTATCAACTTAGTTCATTATACTACATTACCTTTTTATTAACATGCTTCAGTCTGTTCACAAAGACCCAAGAGTTTTACCACGAGCTTCGGTTTTGAGAATATGCAATTAACGAGGATTTGATCCTCGTTTGTCCATCACATCACTCATTTTGCGTACAGTGTCCTTCGTGATCTTGTGGTCAGGGCCCAAAATATCCTTCTGAATTTCAAAGGCCTTATCAAGCTCCTCCCAAGCCTCATCAAATTGTCCTTGAAGGACTAAGACATCGCTAAGCTGAACGCACGAACGAGCTGTATCCTGATGATGACCCAACAGCCTCTCTCGTAGCCCTTGAGCTTTCCTGTAGTACATCTCGGCCTGGTCGATGTAACCTCGCTCAGAGCTTCCAGCCGCAAGGGCCTTGTACGAGCCAGCGATGTAGGACAAAATTGAAGCTGTCCAAGGGTGGTCACCAAGCTGCTCTTTGTAAACTGGCAGAGTGTTCTCTTTCCAAATGTCAATTGCTTTTTGATGATCATCGCACAATTGATAAGAATCTAACAAAGTGTGAAGACAAGATACAGGTTTTACATAGTTCAATGAATCTATACCACGTTCCAAAAAGATACAATTGGTTTAATAACGAGACTGACCTCTGATTCAATGCTGGTACGAGGGTGATTTTGTCAAAGAATATAAAGCTTGTAAGCCGTAAGTTTTTAAAGGACTATTTCTCAAATGGCTTAGAAACACTACTTTCCTTCTCAACTTAACAAATTCCTCCCCATATCACAAATTAACTCATTTTCAGACTAACCAAGGAATATCAACCTTTTCGACCACAAGGTTCCTAACTTCGAATTTTTCCTGACAATTGTACCTTTTGAATCAAACATTAAGCGCATGAAAAATAAATCAAATGATAGCCAATTAAAGAAGCAAGATCTTGGTTGTTAACTAAATTCTCCTTGTCAATACCACTGGGAATGTTTTAGAACAGTATGGAGAATATGCATGAGGAAGTTAGGCTGTTAGGGGTCAAAGATTCAGAGTTGCTCGTTTCGCTTTCGCGTCGAAGCCTGAAGATAAGACCATTCCCTCATTCTCCATGAAAATAAGACTCGACGAGATTCCAATACATAAGTTTAGTATGTCCCCTTTCCAGTTCTCATTTAGCTGGAAATTTATTTGTTTTTCTCTCGTTTTATTGAAAGAAAGCGCCCAATTCGGAATTTCACAGTGCGATTTGTCATCTTTTTAGCCTTCATTAAGTCTCCTAGAAGGATTCGCGGGTGTTATACGGAGTGAAACCCAAAACATTTACTTACTTCCAAGGTCACAGTATCCAGCAGCAACATACAAACGGTCGCCTAAAGAATCTCTTATTGAAATTCCTTCCTGTATGAGCTCTCGTCCTTTTTTTTCATCTCCCTGAAAAACAAATTACTCTCGTAAATATCCGGGTCTAGTCTACCTCAGTGGGAGTGATGCTCCATTAGAATTGAAGCAAAGTCATCCATTTTCGCCATTATTGATGAAGTTTCATTAGATTTTCTAAAATCTTCGGTAGAAGAGGAGAACTTGCACACTTCGCCTTGACGTTAGATTCCCATGAGCCCCAAATAATGGAATCCAGGGATAGTACTTAAAAGAGAAGCCACTGAGAAAATTTCTCCTTAAAGAGGAGGGATAAGTAGGAAAATCAAAACAAAAAACGACACACAGTCCTCTTTTATATTTAGTATGGTCTCACCTGCAGCACAAAACACACTCCCAGCTTACTAGCGGTGTGCGCATGCGTTTGGGATTCTTGTTCCTCCTCTGATAGTGTCCTGCGCATTTCATATGCTTCCTTAAACTTTGCAAGTGTGACTTTGTTTTCTTCTGGGCTGTCTTTGCTGTGAGACACGTCACAGAGACGACGGAATCCCAGTGAATTCAAGCTCTCTGCATGCCTCTTCGTATCGCCGGACGCTTCAGCAATATCACAGCATTTCTGGTACAGTACTGTGCACTCTTTGGGGGGTGTGAGAACTTTTGCCACAAAATCCAGCACTTCTGTACTGTTCACGACGTCTAAAACGAAATGTTTGTCATCTAAATCGCTAGAGTCTTCGAGACAATTCTTCAGCGCTTCCATGATGTTTGCTTTCTGCTGTCGAAACTTATCGATCGCAACCAAAGCAGAATTTTTGCTGATAAACTCTTTGCTCAAGACTCTCAGCAGATCAAGGTAATGATGATTAAATTCACACTGAGTGGTGCGCAACAGGTCAGCCATGCCTAGAGATTCTTTCTCTGTTCGGAAGTAAGCTCGCACCAAAGGATGCATCCTAATCTTTCCATCGGCGTCCCTCTGAAGAAGAGCATACTTGACCATCCTGGTCTTCACTGTCTCACAGTGTAAAGAATCTTCAAAAAGAAACTGAATGTCTTCAGCTGAGAACTCCGATGGGAAAACAGAAAAAAGGACAAGATTTGTTTTTACCTCATTGGAAAAAGTGTTAAAGAATACTTCTAGTGTGTTATAAACATCGTTCGCACTGATCCTGAAAAGTCGTATGGGATTATTCCCTAGTTGTTGGATTAACAGCTCGCGACTGAAACCATTGTTCAGCGAGTCTGAACAGGTCACAAGTAGGAGTGGTATTCCACCACATAATTTCGCAAGTTCCTTGGAGTGTTCCTCACTACAGTCATCAACAAGATTCCGAAGCAGTGTAGCAGATGAGTCGGGATCCAAAGGTTTGAGACGAAACTTAAACACGTCTGCCGACAAGAATCCAACATCTTTTCGAGTAGTGATTATCAACTGTACATTCGGGGCAGATTTCACGAGCCATTTAGCGAATTCATCAAATTCCTCGCCCTGTATATTCTCTGTATTGTCTAGTACAATGACAGTTGGGATATTTCGCTCGGACAGTTTACACTTCGCAATAGACATAAAATCAGCGGCTGGCGACCAGGTCTTACTACTTAATCGATGAAGAATCTCACTGCAGATGTCTGCGAGCTTCTGATGATGACTTTCTACTCGAATATGTGTTACAAACTGGTCACCTCTTTCCTTTAACAAGTGACTTACACGGATTCCCACTTCAGTCTTCCCCATTCCTGGGATAGAAAGAAGAACAACCATACGAAAGGTCTGCAGTTTCTTTTCGATTTCATTTACTTCCGCGTCTCTTCCAACAAAGTGTGCGGTTAAATGCGGAAGATTTCGAGGTAAACCACCCGGCGAAGACGGTGGACCTAAAATACGAAAAAAGAGGAAAGAAAAAGTTTGAACCGATACACGAACGGCAGCCGACCACAACTGCGTCCCAAAAAAAAGCCGAGGATATCCCAATGGAAACTTAAATATAAGACCTTAAATAGGCCCTTTAAGATTGTGCTAGCATCATTTTTGGCATAATAAGATACATGAAAAAATTACGCGCGTCTGATACGCGCATCTGAGAAGGAAGATTTGGCTATCAAAATGAATATCAGGGAATATTAAACAAAACATAACGGCATGTAGGTTTTTCAAAGTGGTCTTTGTATAGACAAGCAGTATCCATATCTGGGAGCTTCTCCAGGCAGAATTCAAGTTTGTAAGTGTTGTGTCAAGACACTTTTGGAGGTCAAGAGCATTTTTAACAAAAAAAAATCTTCAACCCCATGTTGGGGCAGCTCATTACCTTGATGAAGTGGCTGGCAAGTAGTATGTAAAAAAATAACTTTTTGGAACTATCAAATGCAAGGACAGCTGGCTTTAGC
>NC_142673.1:25861112-25878612 GCF_964200805.1 Pocillopora damicornis
TTTGTACGAAAGAATTCTCAAAACGCAGGCGTTAATCAGGCCAAAAAAGCATATCAGTGCATAGTTTATACACCAATGAGATCACGGATTACCTCAAACCCGCGGGTATATCTCTAGCTTCCATCCACTAACTTCTTAAAAACAACGCAAATCCATGTGTTTGCTCAATTGCACTCGTGTCAAAGATCATTTGCATGATTCTTGGAATTGACCAAGATCTCCTTTTGACAGTTCAAACTTCGTTCGTTTATCTTCTACGTTGAGGATTTTAGGTTTTCACAGCAACTGAATGGAGATTAGATGCCGAGTTGTCCTAAACGTTGCGTAAACGTGATCGGTCGTAACGCTTGCGCGCTTGCGTGACTTACAAAGTAGACAAAGGTGATAGGAAGGCCTTCTCAATAATATTACGTTGAAACATCAGGTCATGAATTATGCACAGTATGGAGAAGATCAAAAGTAAAGAATAAAATTTGGCACTCTGGTCATAACAGACATATCGCGATGCTTGAAAGGACACAAAAACAAGTTAAAATAGGTTGCAGTGTTTATATTTACAAAACAACACGCACACTCTGAAATATTTCTTACAGTTTCTCCCGAGATTTCGTATACGGAACCCGATGAACTAACCCTCTTAACTTTTTTTTCAGGCATTAACTTTTTTTGTCGCGAAACTCGTGGATTTTAAAACTTTGAAACGACGTCCGATGAATCCTGAAACTGGAGTTTGAGTCCATTGGTAAACTATGCCAGCTAGTCTCATGAGCAGATCAAGCTCTGACGAAATTTGACAGTTTTGAAGTTTGAAGCGGATGCAAAAATCGAGACAAAAATTCGTCATGACACAATGTAACCAGTGTTACAACCTTACACCCTTGATACATGAAAATTGCACTTATTTTCAGCAAATCATATTGTGCCTTATAATCTCACTGTTTGAGGATATACTAAAACTACTATTCAACGTAGTGTCGATGTCCAGCGATGGTGGTAAAATCCACCAATAGCCACCTTCATCTGAAGAGTTGTTAACTAGCTAATGAAATTCACATCTCACACATATTCTGACCAATGAAAATCAAGTAAAAATCTATCGGGAGTAGGTTACTCAGGTTCTGTTTGAAGAAAAGAAAAATGGATGAAATTAACTTTAGGTTGATGCCTGTCCTGACATTAAATATTTCATGGCTGAGTTTCTCTCGTCTAGGAATAAGTACAAATCAGGGTTAACTATATTTGATTATTTGCACGATTACTCCTTGAATTGTGCTCCATAAACTTCTCGATTTGAAACAAAAGAATAATAGGAAAATCCAATAATTTTAAATCCGTATGAGTTAAGTATGAGCATTGGAAGGCCATTTAGCAATAACTGAAGTAATTTTCTCTTGAAGAGTAACAATATAGGCTTTAATTTTTGGTATGTCAATACACAATACCAAAACACAATACACACGATAGGGATGAACCCAACTGTAAAAGTCGTACGTAAAAATGATAAAAGAAGGCAAAAACTTGATTTTGACAACATGCCAAAGAATTAAGAAGATTTCCTGGCAACACTGATGCGATACTGGTTGGCCTAAGTTTTGTATACAGACTTCAGTCTGTTCACCAAGACCCAAGAGGTTTATTTCGAGTTTCGGTTTTGAGAATACGCAATTAACGAGGATTTGATCCTCGTTTGTCTATCACATCACTCCTTTTGCTCACAGTATCCTTCGTGATCTTGTGGTCGGGGCCCAGAATATCGTTTTGAATTACTAAGGCCTCGTCGAGCTCCTTCAAAGCCTCATCGAATCGTCCTTGAAGGACTAAGACATCGCTAAGCTGAACGCCCGAACGAGCTGTGTCCTGATGATGACCCAACAGCCTCTTTCGTAGCTCTTGAGCCTTCCTGAGGTACTTCTCTGCCTGGTCGATGTAATCTCGCTCATTTCGCTCAGAGCCTTTGGCCGCAAGGGACTTGTACGAGTCAGCAATGTAGGACAAAATTGAAGCTGTCCAGGGGTGGTCACCAAGCTGCTTTTCGTAAACTGGAAGGGTGTTCTCTTTCCATATAGCGATTGCTTTTTGATGATCACCACACAGTCGATAAGAAACTAACAAAGTGTGAAGACAAGATATGACTTTTAAATAGTTAAGTGAATCCTTACTGCCTTTCAAAAAGAAACATCTGGTATAAAGAAAGAGATTGACCTCTGATTCAAAGCCGGTACGCGTCGAGGGTGATTTCGTCAAAGAATGTAAAGCTTGTAAGCCGTAAACTTTTAAAGGGCTATTTCTCAAATGGGTTAGAAAAATTAGTTTCCTTCTCAAATTAATAAACTTACCCCATATCACAAATTAACTCACTGTCAGACTAATAAACCTTTTTAACCCCAAGGTTTCCAACTTCGAATTTCTTTGCAATAGCACCTTTTGAATCAAACATTAAGCGCATGAAAGATAAATCAAACGGAGGCCAATTAAAGAAGCGAGATCTTGGTTGTTGACCAAATGCTCCTTATCAATACCACTGGAAATGTTTTAGAACAGTATGGAGAATATGCATGAGGAAGTTAGGCTGTTAGGGATCAAGCATTCAGAAATGATTATTTCACTTTCACATCGAAGCCTATAGACAACACCATTCCCTCTTTCTCCATGAAAATAAGACTCGACGAGATTCCAATACATGAGTTTAGTATTTCCTCTTTTCAGTTCTCATTTAATTGGAAATTTATTTGTTTTTCTCTCGGTTTTTAAAAAGAGAGCACCCAATTAAGAATTTCACAGTGCACTTTGTCATCCTTTTAGCCTCCATCCAGTCTCCTACGAGGATATGCAGGTGTCATACTGAGTAAAAATCAAAACATTTACTTACTTCCAAGGTCACAGTATCCTGCAGCAACATACAAACAACCACTTAAAGAACTTCTTATTGAAATTCCTTCCTGTATGAGCTCTCGTCCTTTTTTCTCTTTTCCCTGCAAAAAAAAAAATCTTGTAAATATCCCGGTCCAGTCTACCTTAGTGCGAGTGACACCCCATTAGGACTGACGCAAACTCGCCCATTTCCGCCGTAATTGATAAAGTGTCATTAGATTTCCTATAATCTTCAGTACACAAGAAGAACTTAAACACTTCTCCTCAGCGTTAGATTCTCATGAGCTCCACTAACAAAAATGCATGGATGGTATTTAAAAAGGAAGCCATTGACAAAATTCTTCTTAAAAAGGAAGAGATAAGGCGGAAAATCAAAACAAAAAAAAACGGCACATAGTCCTCTTTTAAAATTAATATGATCTCACCTGCAATACAAAACATACTCCGAGCTTACTGGCTGTGTGTGCATGCGTTTGGGACTTTTGTTCCTCCTCTAGTAATGTCCTGCGCATGTCATATGCTTCCTGAAACTTTGCAAGTGTGACTTTGTTTTCTTCTGGGCTGTCTTTGCTGTGAGACACGTCACAGAGACGACGGAATCCCAGTGAATTCAAGCTCTCTGCATGCCTCTTCTTGTCGCCGGACGCTTCAGCAATATCACAGCATTTCTGGTACAGCACTGTGCACTCTCTAGGGGGTGTTAGAACTTTTGCCACAAAATCCAGCACTTCTGTACCGTTAACGACGTCTAAAACGAAATGTTTGTCATCTAAATCGCTAGAGTCTTCTAGACAATTCTTCAGCGCCTCCATGATGTTCGCTTTCTGCTGACGAAACTTACGGATCGCAACCGAAGCTAAATCTTTGCTAATAAAATCTTCGCTCAAGACTCTCAGCTGACCAAGGTAATGACGGTTAAATTTACGCTTAGTGGTGCGCCACAGGTCACCCTTACCTAGTGATTCATTCTCTGTCCGGAAGTAGTCTTGGATCACAGGATGCATCCTCATCTTTCCATCGGCGTCCCTCTGAAGAAGAGCATACTTGACCATCGTGGTCTTCACTGTTTCACAGAGTAAAGGATCTTCAAAAAGAAACTTAATGTCTTGGGCTGTGAACTCGGATGGGAAAACAGAAAAAAGGACAAGATTTTCTTTGACCTCGTCCGAAAAATTGTCAAAAAATACTTTCAGCGTGCTATAAACATCTTTCGCACCGATCCTGAAAAATTGTATGGGATTATTCACGAGCTGTTGGATTAACAGCTCGCGACTAAAACCATTGTTCATCAAGTCAGAACAGGTCACAAGAAGGAGTGGTATCCCACCACATAATTTAGCAAGTTCCTTGGAGTGTTCCTCACTACAGTCATCAACAAGACTCCGAAGCAGTTTAGCAGACGAGTCGAGATCCAAAGGTTTAAGAGGAAACTTACAAACGTCTGGCGACACGAATCCAACATGTCTTCGAGTTGTGATCATCAACTTTACATTCGGGGCAGATTTTACGAGCCATCTAGTGAATTCATCAAATTCCTCGCCCTGTATATTCTCTGTATTGTCAAGTACAATGACAGTTGGAATATTTCGCTCCGATAGTTTACGCTTCGCAAGAGACATAAAATTAGCGGTTTCCGAATATGTGCGACTATTCAGTCGATCAAGAATCTCACTGCAGATGTTTATGAGCTTCTGATGATGACTCTCCACTCGAATATGTGTTACAAACTGGTCTCCCCTCTGCTTTAACAAGTGACTTACACGGATTCCCACTTCAGTCTTCCCTATTCCTGGGATAGAAAGAAGAACAACCATACGAAAGGTCTGCAGTTTCTTTACGATTTCATCTACGTCCGCGTCTCTCCCAACAAAGTGTGCGGTTAAATATGGAAGATTTCGAGGTAAACCACCCGGCAACGATGGTATACCTAAAATACGAAAAAAAAATAGAAAAAGTGTTAACAGATACACGAACAGTAGCGGACCACAGCAGATGTCCCAAAAACAAGTTGAGGATATACCAATGGAGCCCAAAATATGAGACCCCAAATAGTCCCTTAAAGATTGTGCTATTATAATTTTTTGGCATAATAATATACATGACAAAATTTCTCTGATCCGCGTATCTGAGAAGAAAGATGAGGCTATCAAAGAGAATAACAACAAACGTCAAACAAAACATTACTCGGCGATAGGTTTCAAAATATTGAATATCGTCATTAGACAGACCAAAGTTGGAAATTCCGAGAAAAATTTTGCGGATTCGTAAGTTTTCAGGACGTTATCCCTGAAAAGTTTCCGTTTCAACGCTGGCATGTTTTTGAGTTTGTTTAAAATTGTTAGATTTTCAGCTCTTAACATCGATTCATTTTTAATCGCATCGTCCATTTGTTGGCAGTCAATGTCCGTCTGACAAGAAACAAGGAAATTTCGGCGGGAAAAACTTCTTTGCGTTGACAATAATGTCTGTATGCTGGTCAGATATTATTAGAACCATCCCCTGAAAGTGTCTTCGCGATTTGTTTATTCTCGAAGTGTTCGGAGCATATATGCAGTTAGTCAACTGCGTAATGAGAGATTCTGAGCCGTTGGTTAACGGCTTAAAATCTTACAGTATGTAAATATGCCGACGCAGATAGTGGTGTAAAATCGTACAGTACTGTGTTTGTCACATATTAGGCTGTTATCTAAGTACCGTTCTCGGTGCCAGATTCAGCGTCCAAAGTCAGCCCACTGAGTGAGCATGCACGCCGTTTAAAATTTATCAATCTTACTGCCAATAAAACATCACTTCATGCTGCTGCAATTTGCAAATGCAAACTCCTCGACCGTGAAATATACCGCCAATTTTGGCGCATTTATCTTAACCATTAATTTTTTTTAACGCGCTCACAACCAGATCAACTTTGATTTTATCGAAGACTTGACAAGAATTAATCTGAGGTCTGTTTAGACGCATTATTCACAAAGGAAAAACAAAGAAAGCATCATTAAATCTCAGCAAACCTATCTACACACGTGTCTTTACCAGAATCTTACCTTGTTCCTCGATTAAAGCGGCTAGCTCATTGCATCCGACTTTTCTAAGTAGCCATACCAAATAGGACACGTCTTCTGGGCAGATTATGTCGTGATGGCGTAAGAAGCTCAAAAACTCGCGTTGGGTTTTGATAGCAGCGAGCTTTCCTCGTGGTAAACAATTACCGTATTTTTTTCCGCCGCAGAGAAATTTCATTTCCTCTAACTCTTCTTCTGTTATTTGGTCGGCAATCTCAGCCAAGAAAGCATTGAACTCTGCTGTATTTCGTTCAAGTAGCGAAATATTCAGTTGTCGAAGGGAGTGCGCCATTTCTGACAAACGCTCCGTCTCCGGTCACGCTAACGTGGCTAATTTAGGACTGAAAACGATTCGTGTGACACCACAAAATGTTGAGGGTCAGTCGAGACAGGCAGAACGGCCTGGAAAATTGACACCTAGCTATATTTGAAAAGTATACTTGATTGCGTAAAAAATTATGAATGAAGGGGGTAAGTTTCTGTAAAAATTGTGGTGAGGCGTTGGTAGGAGAAAATAACAGGGCAGGTGTTTACGCACAGATTTCTGGGATCGCCACGAGGTAAACATTGCAACTCGCAAGGATCCGATTAGTGCAACTCATTCGACTGAGAGAGAAATTCGCTCTGACGAATGGCTAAAGCTCGAAACGTCAGCTTTGAAACTCTTTCCGGTGGCCAATTTACGTTATCAACCAAGTTAATGATACTTAAATACCCTGCAAATGTACTTAACCTACTCACTTCGCCTTATTAGCGAAGCCAAACCTAGAAATCCACATCATCATTTGATGGATTAAGGAACCATTCCTTCCAGTTATCAGTAGATTATTATGTCGAATCAAGAGTTGGTAGGTCAGTCAGTCACATAATCAGGAGGATGATGGGAGAGATTTGCTCGATATTCGTACAAATTATTCAAAAAAGAGTCGACAAATCTTTCAGACAATGCTCAAGAGGTCAAACTTATTTGAAAGCTGTCATTTGATAAGTTATGCCTAAAGTTTTGACCGATGTGGAACCGAAATATTATAAATTTCATCGTTAGAAAATTTTTAACAGTTCGCTAACCCAGAATAAATATCTATGATTTGTCTCACACAAAGTGTGGTAGAATCAATTATTACTGGGGTATACCCTTACACAAGGATTCATAATAATAATATAAAGTAATAATACTTATGTAGCGCCGATGATCCATTCATAAGGATGTTTTGCTTGAAATAGGTACTTTTGAGTGCCGAAGTGTGGATGCAAAGGCGGAAATTTCATGTATCTTAAAACAGGGAATGAATTAAAAAACTGTTTTAAATCCAGAACACTTCTCGTTTTAAAGGTCTCACCAGGGCATGTTTCAGGGACACAGTGTAACAATCTAGATATGTGACAATGATTCCTCTTTCTAAGGAAGCATAGAAAACAGGTACATTTACCTTTTGGTTAAAAAGTAAAAAAAAAAAAAAAAAATTAGCAGAGTATGGACATTAACCCATTAACTCCCAAGATCTGAGTGCTAATTCTCCCCTCCAGCTGCTACATATTTCCTTTTAAATTAGTTACAATAATTTGGTGTTAGATCAAGACAACAACTTCTATTTGATATGTTTGAGTATTCTCGTCACCTGTTTGCTGGATGATGTATGGATATTGCAAGGAAAAGTTAGATGTTAATAATTTCTGGGAGTTAAAGAGTTAAAGCAGAGCATCCAACAAATCTTGGCCCTTTAGCCAGATGGGAAGTACTTTAAGCTGAAAAGCTCTCTCAGAGGAGTCAACTGAGCTCTATCTAGTGTTAAGGTTCTTCACTACTATTAAGGTGGCTCTGATCAAGGCTTGATGACTAGCTGCCATTCCATAAAGGAGCCTGAACTCCTTGGAACAAATACAAGAAAGTGGTGGCTATCAAGCCCTACTGCAAATGATACCTTAAGAGGAACAACAATACAAAAATCAAACCTAATGCTTAATTCTAATCATCTTTTGACCTTCTTGATACTGGTCATGGGAACTGTATAGCTGTATAGCTGTGACAGCCTAAGACACCATTAGCAAAATAATTCCAAGCTATATTAGTCAATGGTGCCTGATAGCTTAGGGATAGCTGATTTCAAATACACCAAGAAACACAATTTCAAAAGTGGTTACTACTGACATAAATTTTTGTAATCATCATTATTTTCCCTTGTAATAATATACATGAAAAATTGAAAAATGCAAAGACAAGTGTCCTCAATGTGATTTTTTTAAAAATGGCTTTTCAGTGTTACAGCTTTGCACTCCTGTTACATAAAAATTGCATTTATTCTCAGCCAATCAGACAAGCGAAAATTTTTCATGTATATCATCAACAAATCAACAAATCTCAGACAAATTGGTTGTCTTTGAAAAATTTCCTAGTGTTTATGAACACCAAATTGCACTCAAGGGCATTTTATTACCTATAAAAATTGATGATATGTATGACAGAAAACAAATTAAAACATAGGCATAAACAACAAGCATATAACAAAAATTTGTCAATTGAAAAAATTTAAAATTGCATCTCTAGAAAGTTCTGCAATTACTATTTTTTCTTAATGTAAAGGGGGGGGGGAGGGATGTTAGACTGATATACAGCATACCATTATTCATGTCATGTGTCTTAAATTTTATAAGATTCAACATATATTTAATTAAAAGGCAACAATATTCAGTATTCAGGGTGTAAAATCTTTTTCAAATAATATTATGAGATATTTCTTTCACTGGATTGATTCAGTGTCTAAGAAACTGTGATACCAAAATTGTGCGTGTCTTTAAAAACAGAGGTGACCCTCATACAGTGTGAATAAAGAAAACTCACTATGTACCTACATGTACATGTACATCTCACTAGAAAAGAAGAGGAGATACAACAAGCTTTAAGAATTACCAGTACAGCTGCAGCTACTAAATTTATGTAACCTTATTCAATTGCACAAACAAGCTTCATATTCTACTTTTTTTTTACTTAATTACACTGTAGGAGAAGCATGTGAACATCTAAGCCTTGTAATGGGAATTTCTCTTTACACAACATTAGAACTACCAATTGAAACTGAAAATGTTCTAAAAAAATTTTTTTAAAATATTATATGTATGTCAGCTGAATATTACACATAATTAGGAATAAGACATGTTTTGATGCTACTTAAAAGATTTGATGAATGTAACCGTGAAGTTACATTCATAGACCAAATGTTTCAATACTCCTGTCTAATGCCTTCATCAGGGGTGGTCTTTATAAATGGGTGTCAGGTAGTAAGCCGCCATCATCACAACTTACGTAAGGGTTGGTTGCATAACCATGCGTGAATATTTATTCTCATCCGTATGCCGGGTTTCGTTTCAATCGCCAGTGTTTGTGCATTAGTTCAATTCGATGACGTAATTTAACAGTCTCGTTATTTACTTTTAAGACCACTCTAGTGCCTTTCTTGCGCCCTTCTTTTCTTTTTCCTTTTCTTTTTTTTTTTTTCGTCACAGGACTTTCACGGACGGGAAATGGAAATGATAAGGTTAGGTGCATAAATGTCTATTTCGCTCGTAAAAATTTCAAGCCTGAGCTCAACGGCAAAAATTATGAACTGTTGCAGGAGATGGATTAAGCTTTTAAAATTATTTTTCTCTGTTCTTAGTCGTAGTTTTTGTGGAAATTAGAGAATAAAAAGTCGAGCATTTGCAACAACGCCTAAAAGAACAATTTCTGTCGCACGCCTGATCCAGTTGACCCGCAAGTTGCAAACATTTGTTATGATTGTAATAATATGACAGTAACGTAACAAAAAATAACGCACGGAGCAGTTTGCGCTTCCTTCGCGCTGGCCGAAGCGGTTTACAAATATTGCACTTCTACGACGGAAAATGGTTGTCTCTTCCGGCGTTGTTTTTTACCAAGCTACTGCATAATTTTGTCATTCGTTGAATTCGTAGTAAATGTATGGAAAGTAAATCAAACTTACTGAGATGGTTTACGCTTTTATAGATGGGACTTTGACCACTTATTAAGCCGAAGGGTCGTTTCTAGCGCTGTAAGAAACATATAAATTATGGTTCGTGGCGCTCCTGGGGGTATTGAAATCATCAAAGGTAGCAAGGTTCCAATTTTTGCTATTCACCTCCAAGCAATGGCCGCGGGATTTGCGCCAAATATATTGTAAATTGTTGCAGGACTAAAAGAGTTAAATTATCTTTTTGTGCATTATTATCTCACTGTTTGAGTATGTACTAAAACTACTATTCACCTTTGTGTCGATGTCTAGTAATGGCGGTAAAAATCCACCACAAGCCACCTTCATCCATCTAAATAGTTGATAACTAGCCAATGAAATTCAAACCTCACACATATCCTAACCAATGAAAATCAAGGAAAAATCTTTCGGAAGTAAGTTGCTCAGGTTCAGTTTGAATAAAAAAAATGGATGAAATTAACTTTAGGTTGTGCCTGTCCTGACATTAAATATTTCATGGCTGAGTTTCTCTCCTCTGGGAATCAATCCTACAAATCAGGGTTAACTATGTTTAACTATTTGCACAACTACTCCCTGAATTGTGTTCCATAAACTTCTCAAAACAAATGAATAGTAGGAAAATGCAATAATTTTCAATCTTTATGGGTTAAGGATGAGTATTGAAAGGCTTTTTAGCAATGACTGAAGTAATTTTCTTTTGAAGTGTAACAATACACTTTAATTCTGTGGTATGTCAATACCGAAACACAATACAAACGATGGGGATGAACCAAACTGTAAAAACCGTACGTAACAATGACAAAACAAGGCAAAAACTTGATTTTTATATTACGCTAATGAATTTAACAATTTCTTTGCAACACTATTGAGATACCATGTAGTTGGCCTAAGTTTTCTAATCATGCTTCAGTCTGTTCACCAAGACCCAAGAGTTTTACCTCGAGTTTCGGTTTTGAGAATATGCAATTAACGAGGATATTATCCTCGTTTGTTCATCACGACACTCATTTTTCTCACAGTGTTCTTCGTGATCTTGTGGTCAGGACCCAAAATATCCTTTTGAATTTCAAAGGCCTTATTGAGCTCCTTCAAAGCCTCATCGAATTGTCCTTGAAGGACGAAGACATCGCTAAGCTGAACGCACGAACGAGCTGTATCCTGATGATGACCTAACAGCCTCTCTCGTAGCCCTTGAGCTTCCCTGTAGTACATCTCGGCCTGGTCGATGATACCTCGCTCAGAGCTTCCAGCCGCAAGGGCCTTGTACGAGTCAGCGATGCAGGACAAAATTGAAGCTGTCCAGGGGTGGTTACCAAGCTGCTCTTTGTAAACTGGCAGAGTGTTCTCTTTCCAAATTTCGATTGCTTTTTGATGATCACCACACAATCGATAAGAGTCTAACAAAGTGTGAAGACAAGACATAGGTTTTATATAGTTAAATGAATCCTTAACGCGTTTAAAAAAGAAACAATTGGTACGGTTAAAGAGACGGACTTCTGATTTAAAGCCGGTACGCGTCGAGGGTGATTTTGTCAAATAATATAAAGCTTGTTAGCCATAAACTTTTAATGGGCTATTTCTCAAATGGCTTAGAAACATCAGTTTCCTTCTCAAATCAACAAATCCCTCCTCATATCACAAATCAACTCATTGTCAGGCTAACCAGGGAACATCAACCTTTTAAACCACAGGGTTCCTAACTTCGAATATTTCCTTGCAATAGCACCTTTTGAATCAAACATTAAGCGCATGAAAAATAAATCAAATGATAGCCAATAAAAGAAGCGAGATCTCGGCTGTTGACTAAAATTCTCCGTATCAATACCATTGGAAATGTTTTAAAACAGTATGGAGAATACGCATGCGGAAGTTAGGCTGTTAGGGATCAAGCATTCAGAATTGCTTGATTCACTAGCTTTCACGTCGAAGCCTATAGATGAGACCATTCCCTCTTTCTCTATGAATATAAGACTCGACGAGATTCCAATACATAAGTTTAGTATATTCCCTTTTCAGCTTTCATTTAATTGGAAATTTATTTGTTTTTCTCTCGTTTTATTAAAAGAAAGCACCCAATTTGGAATTTCACAATGCGCTTTCACATCCTTTAAGCCTCCATTTAGTCTCCTATAAGGATATGCAGGTGTTATATGGAGTGCAACCCAAAACATTTACTTACTTCCAAGGTCACAGTTTCCAGCAGCAACATACAAACGGTCGCCTAAAGAATCTCTTATTGAAATTCCTTCCTGTATGAGCTCTCGTCCTTCTTTTTCATGTCCCTGCAAAACAAATAACTCGTGTAAATATCCCGGCGGGTCCAGTTTGCCTTAGTGCGAGTGATACCCCATCAAGATTGACGCAAACTCACACATTTCCGCCATTATTGATATAGTTTCATTAAATTTTCTACTATCTTCGGTACGCGAGGAGAACTTGAACACTTCACCTTAGATTCTCACGAGCCCCTCAAAAAGAAAATGCAGGGATAGTACTTAAAAGGGAAGCCATTGAGAAAAATTATCCCTAAAAAGGAAGAAATAAGAAGGAAAATCAAAACAAAAAAAAGGCACACCGTCCTATTTTATCTTTACTTTGATCTCACCTGCAAAACAAAACATACTCCGAACTTACTAGCGGTGTGCGCATGTGTTTGGGACTTTTGTTCCTCCTATGGTAATGTCCTGCGCATTTCATATGCTTCCTGAAACTTTGCAAGTATGGCTAGGTTTTCCTCAGGGCTGTCTTTGCTGTGAGACACGTCACAGAGAAGACGGAATCCCAGTGAATTCAAGCTCTCAGCATGCCTCTTCTTATCGCCGGACGCTTCAGCAACATCACAGCATTTCTGGTACAGTGCTGTGCACTCTTTAGGGGGTGTTAGATCTTTTGCCACAAAATCCAGCACTTCTGTACTGTTGACGACGTCTAAAACGAAATGTTTGTCATTTGAATCGCTAGAGTCTTCGAGACAATTCTTTAGCGCTTCCATGATGTTGGCTTTCTACAGTCGAAACTTACGGATCGCAACCGAAGCTGAATTTTTGCTAATAAACTCTTTGCTCAAGCTTCTCAGAAGGCCAAGGTAATGGTGGTTAAATTTACGCTGAGTGCCACGCCACAGGTCATCCATGCCTAGAGACTCTTTCTCTGTCCGGAAGAAGTCTTGGATCAAAGCATGCATCCTCATCTTTCCATCGGCATCCTTCTGAAGAAGAGCATACTTGACCATCCTGGTCTTCACTGTTTCACAGTGTAAAGGATCTTCAAAAAGAAACTGGATGTCTATAGCTGAGAACGCGGTTGGGAAAACAGAAAAAAGGACAAGATTTGTTTTTACCTCATCGGAAAAACTGTCAAAGAATAATTGCAGCGTGTTATAAACATCGTTCGCGCTGATCCTGAAAAGTCGTATGGGATTATTCCTGAGCTGTTGGATTAACAGCTCGCGGCTAAAACCATTGTTCAGCGAGTCTGAACAGGTCACAAGTAGGAGTGGTATTCCACCACATAATTTCGCAAGTTCCTTGGAGTGTTCCTCACCACAGTCATCAACAAGACTCCGAAGCAGTGTAGCAGACGAGTCGAGATCCAAAGGTTTGAGAGGAAACGTAAACACGTCTGCCGAAATGAATCCAACATCTTTTCGAGTTGTGATTATCAACTTAACATTCGGGGCAGATTTCACGAGCCATTTAGCGAATTCATCAAATTCCTCGCCCTGTATATTCTCTGTATTGTCTAGTACAATGACAGTTGGGTTCTTTCGCTCCGATAGTTTACGCTTCGCAAGAGACTTAAAATCAGTGGTTGACGACCAGGTGCGACTACTTAATCGATCAAGAATCTCACTGCAGATGTCTACGAGCTTCTGATGATGACTCTCTACTCGGATATGTGTTACAAACTGGTCAACTCTTTGCTGCTTTAATAAGTGACTTACACGGATTCCCACTTCAGTCTTCCCCATTCCTGGGATAGAAAGAAGAACAACCATACGAAAGGTCTCCACTTTCTTTATGATTTCATCTACGCCCGCGTCTCTTCCAACAAAGTGCTTGGTTAAACACGGCAGATTTTGAGGTTGACCACCCGGCGACGACGGTATACCTAAAATACGAAGAAAAAAAAAAAAAAAGGAAAAAAGTTTGAACAGATACAAGAACGGTAGCCGATCACAACAGATGTCCCAAAAACAAGTTGAGGATATACCAATGGAACCCTAAATATAAGAACCTAAATAGGCCCTTTATGATTTTGTTTGCATAATTTTTGGCATAATAACATACATGACAAAATTATGCGCGTCTGATGCGCGCATCTGAGAAGGAAGATGTGGCTATCAAAGAGAATAACAAGGAACATTAAACAAAACACAAGAGTATGGAGGTTTTTCAATATGGTCTTTTTACAGACAAGCAGTATCCATGTCTGAGAGCTTCTCCAGGCAGAATTCAAGTCTATAAGTGATGTGTCAATACACTTTTGGAGGTCAAGAGCATTTTAAGGAAAAGAAATCTTCAACCCCATGTTGGGGCAGCTCACTGCCTTGATGAAGTGGCTGACAAGTACTATGCAAAAAAATAACTTTTTGGAACCATCAAATGCAAGGATACCTAGCTTTAGCTAGATTGGAACAGTGTAATCTTACATATTATCTACACTCTTAAGGGAAATTAGTAGTACCTGTAAAATTTGACAAAGAACTGTGGGAGCAAATGGTAGGGAAATTATCAAAGTTCTTAGGGATCACATGGTGCCTGAACTCCTAAGTGGAAAGATTCATGAAGAGGTTACTAACTAAGCCTTTAAGAACCTTTGACAATGGATTTCGAGCACCATCCATGTTGAAATTAATTTATCCTATTACCAGATGCAAAATAGTCTTTAAGGCCTGATTACAGGTTAGAGAATACACTTGATTTGCCTGTTGTGTTTTTATATCTAGAAAGATATGACAGTACTTATAGATGCACTGTAATATGACAGAAGTGTTTGTGACCGTGGTATCCCAAGTTTTTGTCTGTTGACCAATGTTTTCTTCAGTGGATAAATTCCGAAAAGAATCCTATGTTTTCCGAAACTAAACCCGCAGTTTGAAATGGTTAAGGGCCTGCTTACATGGAGGTGGGGGACCCCGGGTACGTGAGGCAACCCGCCTGTCCATATAATTTCTTACTTTATTTTGATCACTTTTACATGATAGGTGGGGTGACCCGCCTAGGCGGGTTGCCCGGTCTGCCAGGTAGGGTAACCCTGTCAGCCGGGGTGACAATTTGCCACGTAGACGTGTCAAGGTGGGGTAACCCGAATAGCTGGGGTCGCGTTCATGGCAAAAAGCTCAAAAGCGAAACGTGTGTTTGAAAACTTTGTACATTTCCCAGCCGTCTTATGGCAGAAATCACCAGAAACCGCAACGGACACACAAGGAGTGTAAAATGTTCACATTTCGGAATATTTCCCAAACTATTCCGTATAACGTATTAAGTCAACGGTTTCTCGCGAAACCAAACACCGCGTAACACAACGCGTGACGCTTTCATGAATAAATACATTTGTGTTCGAGTGTTAATCTTTTTTTTTTTTCGAGATGTGAGCTTGGGAAGCCTCTGCTCACACTCCTTAATTACAAGCACAACAGCACCCCAGCACCTCGGGGTTGTAAGATTGCATGTAAACGCGTTTTATTCTTCGACCACGGCTAGGCGGGTTACCTCACCTACCTGGGGTCCCCCACCTCCAAGTAAACAGGCTCTAAAACAGGTAAGATAAAGCTGAAAGATTTCTTTGCATAATGAAGTTAGTTTTTTTGTTTGTTTTTTTTTTGGATAAATTAGAAGAATACTGAAGAGTTCTTCTTTGTAACTGGAGGTAGTAGATTACAAAAAGCAGCATAAACTATTTAACAATTGGTTCATACATCAGCGTGCGTTCATCGAGATATGAAGCACGCGGGAAGTTTGGAGAGCACGAAAGATGCGTAAGAGTTGCTAGAGGCGTAGCCGAGAGCAACTCTAGCTTCCAGCTTCTTCTTCTCGTGAAAACTGGAAAATCGAAAGAGGAATACGCAGTAGTCAAAGCTCTTTTAAATCTGAGCGTAGAGCCAGTGATGAGTTCAGGAGAGCAAATCAAATTATTAAAAATGTCGTACAATCCAAACTGCGGGGACGTGTTAAAATTGTCAACAGTCTTCAGGAAAAATGGATTGGGTATTAGCATATTATGAAATACTAATTCGTCTAAAGCAGTGGCGTCGCCTTTTCGAAATTTGGATGCACTGGCAAAACCATTTTTTCGACTGCGGAGGTGATTTCCACTAACGAGGTTCCAAGTGTCCGCTCGCTGAAATCCCCCGTTCTTGTAGATATTTTTTAAGCTATGCCACACTTATTGCGTTGAGTCAGCTTTACTTTGTGATCTACCATTCTTAAGTTTGACTCTTCTTGAAAGCTGTTCTGAGTTTCGCAGAATTTCCCACTTGAGTTACTTAAGGTTAAAAGAAATCGGTATATTTATCAGCTAAGGAAACCACATCCAGATACATAATTTCGTGTGGGAATTAAGGCTTCCTCACGTTCTACAGCGATTCGTGGGCACTAATTTTCAGACAGAAGTGATTTTATTCAATCTACGCACACAACACCACGAAAATACCTAATCAGATACATCACAGTACGCAGAACTAGTTCGATTATTCCATGCCGCAATTCTTCCTGTAACATTCTTCGCATCTGCTTCAACGGCAGCGAAATGACAACTTACTTGATAAACGATCAGAAAATGATAAAAGAAAGACACCAATTTTGAGCGAAGAACACTTCTTTAAAGTGGGAAGTTATTTAAGAAAAATTTCCAAAGCCGAAGTTTGGACACATGTGCTGCGAGCTCGATTCAATATCCGAACTTTAAGGGTTTGGTTACATCAAAAGTCACGTGACACTCCACGTGGAATCTAGGGCCAAAAAGGTGAATTGAATTTGATTACACAAATTTACTAGCTATGATATAATAATATTCTATCAGCAAGAGGCACGAGTGGTTTTAGGAGATTTTTTACTTATTGCGATTTCTCGGCAAAAGGTTTCAAAATATTAAATATCGTCATTAGATAGGCCAAAGTTGGAAATCCGTGAAGAATTCCACAGGGTTCGCAACTTCAGTGCGTTATCCCTGAGAAAGTTTCCGTTTCAACGCTGGCATGTTAATGAGTTCGTTTCGAAGTGTAAAATAAACCAGGATACGATAAAAGTGTTTTAACGGCGTAAAATTTTAAATCTTACAGTAACTGTTTATTTACCGACTGAGTCAAATTAACGCCGTTAGTTAACGGCGTACTGAGGGATTTTACGCGGTTGGTTAACGGCTTAACATCTAACAGTATATATATTAATACCGATGCATACAATGGCGTAAAATCGTACAGTCTTTAGAATGTGTTAGTCATACATTATGCTGTTATCTAATTACTGCTCTCAATATGGTCGGTACGAAACTCAGAGACCAAACTCAGAGCATGCACGCTATTTCAAATTTGTCAATCTTACTGCCAATCAAACATCATTAGATGCTACAGCACTTTGCAAATGC
>NC_142673.1:25886112-25891112 GCF_964200805.1 Pocillopora damicornis
AGAATATCTCATTGAAATTCCTTCCTGTATGAGCTCTCGTCCTTTTTTTTCTTCTCCCTGCGAAGCAAATAACTCTTGTAAATATCCGGTTCTAGTCTACCTCAGTGCGAGTGACACCCCATTAGGATTGAAGCAAACTCACCCATTTCCGCTATTACTGATAAAGTTTCATTAGATTTTCTACAATCTTCGGTACACGAGAACTTGCACACTTCACCATGGCGTTAGATTCTCATGAGCCCCACAAAAAGAAAATCAAAACAAAAAAAAGACACACGGTCCTCCTTTATATTTACTATGATCTCACCTGCAATACTAAACATACTCCGAGCTTACTAGCTGTGTGCGCATGCGTTTGGGACTTTTGTTCCTCCGCTGGTAATGTCCTGCGCATGTCATATGCTTCCTGAAATTTTGAAAGTGTGACTTTGTTTTCTTCTGGGCTGTCTTTGCTGTGAGACACGTCACAGAGACGACGGAATCCGAGTGAATTCAAGCTCTCTGCATGCCTCTTCTTGTCGCCGGACGCTTTAGCAATATTACAGCATTTCTGATAAAGCGCTGTGCACTCTTTAGGGGGTGTTAGAACTTTTGCCACAAAATCCAGCACTTCTGTACTGTTGACGACGTCTAACACGAAATGTTTGTCATCTAAATCGTTAGACTCTTCGAGACAATTCTTCAGCGCTTCCATGACGTTCGCTTTCTGCTGTCGAAACTTACGGATCGCAACCAAAGCTGAATTTTTGCTGATAAACTCTTTGCTCAAGACTCTTAGCAGGCCAAGATAATGATGGTTAAATTTATACTGAGAGGTGCGCCACAGGTCGCTCATGCCTAAAGATTCTTTCTCTGTCCGGAAGTAGGCTTGGATCAAAGGATGCATCCTCATCTTTTCATCGGCGTCTCTCTGAAGAAGAGCGTACTTGACCATCCTGGTCTTCACTCTTTGATAGTGTAAAGAATCTTCAAAAAGGTACTGAATGTCTTCTGTTGAGAACTCCGATGGGAAAACAGAAAAAAGGACAAGATTCCGTTTTACCTCATCGGAAAAATTGTCAAAAAATACTTTCAGCGTGTTATTAACATTGTTGAAAAGTTGTGTGGGATTATTCCGGAGGTGTTGGATTAACTGCTCGGGACTAAAACAATTGTTCAGTGCGTCAGAACAGGTCACAAGAAGGAGTGGTATCCCACCACATAATTTAGCAAGTTCCTTGGAATGTTCCTCACTACAGTTTTTAACAAGCCTCCGAAGCAGTTCAGCAGACGAGTCGGGATCCAAAGGTTTGAGACGAAACGTACACACGTCTGCCGACACGATTTCAACATCTTTTCGAGTAGTGATTATCAACTTTACATTTGGGGCAGATTTCACGAACCATTTAGTGAATTCATCAAATTCCTCACTCTGTATATTCTCTGTATTGTCAAGTACAATGACAGTTGGGATATTTCGCTCCGATAGTTTACGCTTCGCAATAGACATAAAATTAGCGGTTGGCGACCAAACGCGACCATTTAATTGATCAAGAATCTCACTGCAGATGTCTACGAGCTTCTGATGATGACTCTCTACTCGTATATGTATTACAATCTCGTAACCTCTTTTCTTTAACAAGTGACTTACACCGACTCCCACTTCAGTCTTCCCCATTCCCGGGATAGAAAGAACAACAACCATGCGAGAGGCCTCCAGTATCTCAATGATTTCCTTTACGTCCGTGTCTCTTCCAACAAAGTGTGCGGTTAAACACGGAAGATTTCGAGGTAGATCACTCGGCGACGACGGTATACCTAAAATACGAAAAAAAAAAAAGGAAAGAAAAAGTTTGAACAGATACACGAACGGTAACCGACCCCAACAGATGTCCCAAAAACAAGTTCTATATACCAATGGACAAACAATATACCAATGGAACCCTGAATATAAGACCCCAAACAGACCCTTTAAGGCTGTGCTAGCATAATTTTTGGCATAATAATATACATGACAAAATTACGCGCGCCTGATACGCGCATTTGAGAAGGAAGATGCGGTTATCAAAGAGAATGTCAGGGAACATTAAACAAAACACAAGAGTATGGAGGTTTTTCAATGTGGTCTTTTTACAGACAAGCAGTATCCATGTCTGAGAGCTTCTCCAGGCAGAATTCAAGTCTATAAGTGATATGTCAATACACTTTTGGAGGTCAAGAGCATTTTAAGCAAAAGGAATCTTCAACCCCATGTTGGGGCAGCTCACTGCCTTGATGAAGTGGCTGACAAGTACTATTCAAAAAAAGGGTGTGAAGCTTTTTCAAAGTGGTTTTTTTATAGACATGCAGTATCCATATCTGTGAGCTTCTCCAGGCAGAATTCAAGTTTGTAAATGTTGTGTTTAGACACTTTCGGAGGTCAAGAGCATTTTTAAAAATAACTTTTTGGAACTATCAAATGCAAGGACAGCTAGCTTTAGCATGATTGGAACAGTGTAATCTTATTATCTACACTCTTAAGGGAAATTAGTAGTACCTGTAAAATTGGACAAAGAACTGTGGGAGCAAATGATGGGGAAGCTATCAAAGTTCTTTGGGAATACATGGTGCCTGAACTCCTCAGTAGAAAGATTCGTGAAGAGGTTACTCACGCCTGACTACGCCTTTAAGAACCAGGATGGAATTAAAGCACCTTCTATCTTAAAATTAATTTAATGTACACTTAGAAGATTTAAAATAGTCTTTGTGGCCTGATTACAGGTTAGAGGATACACTTGATTTACTTGTTGTGTTTTGATATCAAGAAAGATATGACAGTACTTATAGATGCATTGTAATATGACAGAAGTGTAAGTTAGCGTGATATCACAAGTTTTTGTTTGTTAACCAATGTTATCTTCAGTGGATCAATTCCGAAAAAAAAGGTTCTTTTGTTAAATCCAAACTAAATCAAGAGTTCGAAGTGGTTAAAGTAGGTAAGATGAAGCTGAAAGATTACTTTGCATAATGAAGTTGGGTTTATTTGTTTTTTTTTTTTGGTGATAAATTAGGAGAATATTAGAGAGTTCTTCTTTGTTAGTGGAGGAAGAAGATTAAAAAAAAACCAGCACAAACTGTTAATATTTTATCGGCAAGAAGCACAAGTGGTATAAGCAGATTTTTTACTTATTTACGATCCCAGTAATTCAGTTTCTCGGCGAAGGGTTTCAAATTATTAAATATCGCCGTGAAGAATTTCATAGATTCGCATTCTCCCTGAAAAGTTTCCGTTTCAACGCTGGCATGTCATTGAGTTCGTTTCCAAGTGTTTCTTTATCAGCTCTTAAGATATCCAGTCAAGTCGCCGACGGTTTAACTCGCCAACGCCAACTCATCGACGTATATAATCGAGTAGAGACGTCGGCGAGTTCGTCTTCAATCCAGTACAACTTATTAGACGTTAAACATATAGAAAAGTAACAGATTTTTGGTAAAAAAACAATTTTTTTTTCTTCCAACAAAGTTTATAAGGATCTCATGCCGAATAAAACAAGGTAAACATCTCCAGTGACTATAAAAGCTTCAGACGCGAAGGATTTATTGTGTGACAACAACACTGTAACGACTCATCATGTCAATCGGTCAGATTTTTTTATGAAAACTTGGCTTTCTAAACGAGATGTTTAGTAAAAAACAATTCTTTTCATTTCTAACGAGGTTTATAAGGATCTCAAAGCGAATAAAGCAAGGTAAAACACCGCCAATGACCAAAAAAAGCTTTAGACGCGAACAAGTTATTATGCGCCAACAACACTGTAAAGGCTCATCATGTCAATCGGTCAGATTTTGTAAAAAAAAAATTAGCTTTCTAGACAAGATCTTTCGTGAAAAAAAAAAAAAATTGTTATTGACAGTCTAGGCTTCACTTATAACGCGTCGTCCAGGCAGCCTTACGCGATATATTGGCAGTGTACTGTCCTTCCAAAGGGAAATCACTGAATGCCCTTCCGACCCCTCCAGCAGTAAAACAAGTTACGTTGGATTTTGAGGCAGCTATGTGGGCGGCTATGAGGTATGTACTGCCCGCAGTACAACTTCAGGGCTGCGTGTTCCATTGAATCTAGGTATTATGGTGAAAGGCTGGTTAAGTAAAGTATACTACTATTACCATAAAGTTAATGGACAACGTTACGATTATGATTTGTATAACACGTTATATGTCTGTTTGTTTCTATATAGATTCAAGAATTGGGGCTTCTAGTCCTCTATCAGAGAGACGAAGGGACCTTCAAGTACCTCCGCAAGTTGATGGCGTTGCCCTTCCTTCCGAGCCATGAAATTCCAGCTATGTTCAAGTCTTTGAAAGAACACGCCACATCACCAGCCCTCCGCGAGCTTACAAGATACATTGAAAATCAGTGGGTTCAGTCCCTTGCATTCACGCCCAAAGACTGGGGTGTTTATGGCCAGCCTACAAGGACTAACAACGACATTGAAGGTACTTTTATTTTGAAAATTGAATGGTAAATTATACAGGACCTTAAATGTCTAATGTATGCAGAAACATCATATGTATTTCTTTCACGTCTCCTACGTTTTGGGCTAATCTTTACATTCCCAGGTTGGCATCATGCACCTAATAGAAGAGTAATGGGGAGGCATCTTCCGTTTTACGAACTAATAGAGCTTTTACACAGGGAAGCAAAATCGGTGGCCACACAAAATACGATTAGTATCTAACCAGAAGCTGACCAGAATCCAAAGAAGGACTTATAGACAATTGCAGAGTAAGGTGTTTGGATAGAATGGTGAAAAAAACAGCGGCCCAATTATTGAAATAGATTGTTGCGGCAAACGAACATCAAGGCTCGATGAAATACCAAGAAAATCGTGACCGGAGAAAAATGCCAACCAAATCCAGGGAATATATTACAGGGATATAACTTTAATCAATCTCGTAAAATATCAGTCCCTATACGCCGGTGGCTTGAAATCACACTTTATAAATTAACTTTGTATGCACTCCGAACATGAACAGGCGA
>NC_142673.1:25896112-25906112 GCF_964200805.1 Pocillopora damicornis
GTACTTGGCGACACCACCTGGAGCCTGACTTGAAGGGTAGTTTTGTGCTTACTTCCTGTAGTAACCTTGTTGAATTTAGATCTTCCATGTACTTCATGGACTGCATGGCTCCTTCACAACGGACAAGAAAATCAGAGAGATCTTGAAGACCGGAGCTATCTCCTTCGACGATCTGCGGCCAATTTCGCAATTTAGCCTTATAAGCTTCCGCTACTCGAAATGGGTTGCCGAAGCGCTGAGCCAAGAGCTTACGAGCTTCTTCATAACCATGGTCAGAATCCCAGGTCAAGAAACCTTTTACGACTTCGTGGGCTTTGCCGGAAGTATACTTGCTCAAAAAATACAGTTTATCTTTTTCTGAGTCAACTTTCTTCTCTATCATGGCATCGAAGGCAGCTATAAATGTCGGGTAATCGAAATAACTTCCTTTAAAGACAGGCGGTTCTTGAGAAGGAAGCGTACTAGCTCTTTGCTGGTTGACAATTAGAGCGCTTAATTCCGCTTGTTTCGCTTGGAGACTGACTATTTGTTTAAGAGTCGCTTCTTGATGTGTTGTCGGCTCGTCTCGCTTTGGAGCGAAATTGTTTACTCGACTAGCGGCTGGTCTTATTGGCGGCGTCAACGGCGCGAAAGGAAGTGCTTCCGGTCTCAACAATGAAGGTTCGTGCATGACAGTTTTTCCGACATCGAATTTAGCTTCGCGGAAATTTCGTTCGAATCCCTCATCAGATTTCATATCTTCGCGAACTATGCCATTTTTCACTTCTTCGTTCATAACCAATTTGATAGCTTCTTCTTCAGCATCTGCTAAGGCGATCTCCCTTTCCAGCTGAATTCTTCTTAAATTGGTTTCCTGATCCAGGTACTTCATTTCGACCTTTAGCTTCGCTGCTCTGGTCGCCGCCTCTACTCTCTTTGACATGACCGACGAACTAGAAGATCTTGAAGAACCTGAAACCCTTGATCTTCCAGAACGGCTTGATTCAGTTTCTTGCCTATTAGATTCGAATTTTTCATGCTCTCGTTGTTCGACTGAACGAAGGATTTCGGATAGTCGCACTCGACATTCGATAAACTCCCGATCGCACAAATCGAAATATCGGTAAGCGGCACCTTTAGCGCTTTCATCATCAAGTAACTCGTCATACGATCGGTATGCCTGGTTAAGTTCCTCTTTAATTACATCCAGGATTTGTCTTTCCTTTTCTAATTCTTCGGTACCCGGGTGGGAGTCGAGCAATGAGTAAATTCTTCCAACATGTTTACGCAATTTGTTTTCCACTTCTTGTTTCTTTAAAGCGCGAATTTCCAATTGATAGGCTCTGCCTTTGTCAGTCAAAGTCTGCTCGTGCGGTTCTCTCAAATTTGGAGGATCATGTTTCCTGCCACGAGGACTATTGGCTTCGTCTAAACTAAGATCTCTTAAATCGCATAGTTCATTCGGAATTTCAACTTCTGCTTGTTCCTTCTCCAATGTGAGAATCTTTCGAACTGTAGCTCGAGGCGATCGACTACCACTATCGCTCATCCTCAACGAATTTTAATTCCAGCCAAAGGCGTCAATTGGTGATATTTTACTGTTGCGGCAAACGAACATCAAGGCTCGATGAAATACCAAGAAAATCGTGACCGGAGAAAAATGCCAACCAAATCCAGGGAATATATTACAGGGATATAACTTTAATCAATCTCGTAAAATATCAGTCCCTATACGCCGGTGGCTTGAAATCACACTTTATAAATTAACTTTGTATGCACTCCGAACATGAACAGGCGATTAATGAAAGCGGGAGAGAAAAACTATTTAAAGGAATCAAATGGCACAAAGGCCAACTGTAACGCAAATGTCACGCAAGTTCGAAAGTCACGCATTTACATAGATGTCGAAATTAAACGCAGAATAATTGCATAATGTACATAGTGTAGTATGGTATCCCTGTGTATTATGTGTACTTATGTCACGTGACTAGCACATGGAGAAAGATCCGCGATCTTAATTAAAAGACCTCGTTCTGTTGACATTTATATCTGTCTCGTCCTGCTTCTTCCTATAATATTACACATAGCTTTCAAATGTTCACTTGATCTTTATAATATATCAAATTTCATCGCAAATCAAACGTTCTCGATCATGAATAAATCATTCTTTAAAGTTGAAAAAACATGTGGTTCCCTATGGTTGCTATATGGTTGTCACACAATAATTATTATCTCATTCGCGTCTAAAGTCTTTTTGGTCATTGGCTATGTTCACCTTGCTTTATTCGCCTTGAGATCCTTATAAACTATGTTGGAAATAAAAAGAATTGTTTTTTACTAAAGATCTTGTCTAGAAAGCTAAGTTTTTTTTAAAATCTAACCGATTGACATAACAAGTCGTTGCAGTGTTGTTGTCACACAATAACGCGTTCGCATAATACGCGACTACACTTTGCGTTAACCGATGGGCCCAAGGTTACAGTGATACACACCGGACAAAATCTAAAGTCAAATACTTTTCGGCTTGGACTAAAAAATATTTCTTTAAGTATAAGACTCGATAATGGTTAAGAGGAAAATATTATAAGGACATCTGTGTTTTTACAGCTGTTTGGAATGGCGTGCAAATAGTGTATCTGAAGGTTGAACTAATCATTAAGATAACTTTTCTGTGACTCTGAGTGAGTTTCACGCTTACGCGATCATCAGACAGATTTTAAAGATAGGTAGTATGTATATATATCGACTGAGTTAGTTAACGGCGTACTGAGCGATTTTACGCTGTTAGTTAACGGCTTAAAATCTTACAGTATGTATATTACCGATTGGAAGAAATAGCGCCGCTGGTTAACGACGTAAAATCCTACAGCATGTTAATGTACCAACTGAATGAAACTACGCCATTAGTTACCTGTGTAAAATCTTAAAGTAAATATATAGCTTAATCGTAAAATTAAATAACTCTGTTACATAGCTACTTTGGCCCAGATACTGGTATTGATCCGACATATGTATATATACCGACTGAGCCAAATTATGCCTTCAGTTGAAGGCGTAAAATCTTACTCTATGTACCTATACCGACTGAGCCAAAATACGCCGTTAGTTAACGGCGTACTGAGAGATTTTACGCCGTTAGTTAACGGCTTAAAATCTTACAGTATGTATTTATACCGACGGAGATATATAGTGGCGTAAAATCGCACAGTCTATAGACTGTGTTAGTCACATATTAAGCTGTTATCTAATTACCGTTCTCTTTGAGAGCGGTGACAAACGCAGCGACCAAAGCATGCTCGCCGTTTCAAATCTACTAACCTAACTGCCAATCAAACATCATTCGATGCTGCTGCAATTTGCAACTGCAAACTCTTCGACCTGAAATCTATTGCCAATTTTGGCGCATTTACCTTTATCGTTAACTTTCTTTCATGCGCTCACAGCAAGATCAACTTTGATTTTATCGAAGACGTGACAAGAATTTATCCGAGATCTGTCAATTCGCATCATTCATAAAGAAAAACAATAAATGTTTTATTCGATCTTAGCAAATCTATCTGCACACAGGTCATAACCAGAATCTTACCATGTTTTTCAATTGAATCGGCTAGTTTGATGCATCCGACGGTTCTTAGAAGCCATACCAAATAAGACACGTCTTCTTGGCAGATTTTTTCTTCTTGGCTTAAGAAGCGTAAAAACTCATGTTGTCTTTCGATGGCATCGAGCTCTCCTCGTGGCAAATAATTATTATTGTTGTATTGTCTGGCACAGAGAAATTTCATTTTGTCCAACTCTTCTTTTGTTATTTCGCGAGCAATCTCACCCAAGAAAGTATCGAACTCTGCTTTATTTCTAGGGGGTAGCGAAATATTTGGCGGTCGAGTGGACTGCGCCATGTCTGACAGACTTCCCGTCTCAAGCCACGCAAACGTTACCTAAGTGATTAAAAAACGATTCGCGTGACACCACAAAATGTTGAGGGTGAGTCTAGTCACGCAGAACAGCTCGGAAATTGACACCTGGCTACATTTTCTAACAAACTTGAATGTATGTGTAATTATGAATGAAGGGAGTACTTTCGTATAAAAACTGTGGCGCTACATCGGTGGGGGCGTATAACAGGGTAATTCAGCATTATTGATAATCAAGAGTTTGTGAGTCAGTCGGTACATAATCAGGAGGATAATGAGAGAAATTTGCAAGATATTCGTAAAAATTATTCACAAATGAGTCGACGAATCTTTCGATCAGTGCTCAAGTAGTCAAACTTTATTTGAAAGCTGTCATTTAATAAGTTATGCCTAAAGTATAATAACATAGATTTTGACCGCAGAGATGTGGATTAGTGAAGTGGAACTTCATATCTATATCTGAATAGTATAATTTTCAATGTTGTTAAATTCTAAACAGTTCGCTAACTTAGAATAAATATCTATGATTTATCTCACACGAAGTTTGGCAGAATCAATTATTTCTGGGGTATACCCTTACAGAAAGGCCGTGAAGGACGTTTCGCCTAAAATAGGTACTATTGAGTGCCAATGTGTAGATGCAGAGGCAGGAATTTCATTTATCTAAAAATGGGAAATGAATTTAAAAAGACTGTTTCAAATCCAGAACATTTCTTGTATTAAAGATCTCACTAGGACATGTTTCAGGTACACAGCTTTACAATCTAGATATGTGACAGTGATTCATCTTTCTAAGGAGGCATAGGAAACAGGTACGTTTACCTTTTGGGTAAAAAGTGGAAAAAAAAATTGCCAGAGTTTAGGAATTAAAGCAGAACATCAGCAAATCTTGGCCCTTTTCCCTAAGGATGGGAAGTACTGTAAGCTGAAAAGAGGGTTCAACTGAGCTCTATTTAATTTTGCAAGGTTCTGCACTACTATCAAGATGGCTCTGACCAAGGCTTGATGACTGGCTGCCATTCCATAACTGTATAGCTATGACAGCCCAAGACACCATTGGCAACATAATTCCAAGCTACATTAGTCAATGGTGCCTGATAGCTTAGGGAAAGCTGACTTCAAGTACAAGAAGAAATACAATTTCAAAAGTGGTTCTTACTGACATAAATTTTAATAATCATCATTTTTTTGCCCATGTAGTAAGGTGATTTTTTAACAATGGCTTTTCAGTATTACAGCTTTGCACTCCTGTTACATGAAAATTACACTTACTTACAGCCAATCAGAGAAGCATAATTTCTTTTCACGTATATTATTCATAAATACATGGATCATGTAAATTGGTTGTCTTTGAAAAATTTACCAGTGTTTATGAACACCAAATTACACTCGAAATCATGTTACTACCCATGAAAGTTAACGATATGTACAATAGATAACAAATTAAAACACAGGCGTAAACAAAATGCATATAACACAAAAATTTGTTAATTGAAAATCTTAAAATTATATTTCTGAAAAACCAATCCTCAATAAATATTATTCTTCTTCCCATCTTATTACAAAATGTTGTTCACAGAAAGTTCTGCAACTATTAATTTTTCTTAATGGGGGTGGGAGGGGTGAAGGGATGTTAGACTGATATACAGCATATTATTATTCATTTCATATGTCCTAAATTTTATAAGATTCAACAGATACTTAACTAAAAGGCAATGACATTCAGGGAGTTATATCTTTTTAAAACAATATTATATGATATTTCTTTCACTGGATTTGATTCAGTGTCTAAGATACTGTGATACCAAAATTATGTGTGTCTTTAAAAACAGAGGAGACCCTCATACAGTGTGAATATAGAAAACCCACTATGTACCTACATGTACATGTACATCTCACAAGAAAAGAAGAGGAGATATAACAAGCTTTAAGAATTACCAGTACAGCTGCAACTACTAAATTAATTTAATCTTATTCAATTACACACACAAGCTTCATATTCTACTTTTGTTTACTTAATAACACTGTAGGAGAAGCATGTGTACATCTATGCCTTGTAATGGGAATTTCTCTTTATGTAACATTAGAACTACTAATTGAAACTGAAAATGCTCTAAAAAAATTGTTTTAAAATACTTCATGTATGTCAGCTGAATTTTACACATAATTAGGACTCAGACATGGTTTGATGTTACTCTGGTTTAAAGATTTAATTAATGTCAATTAATTCATAGACCAAACCTTTCACCACTCCTGTCTAGTGCCTTCATCAGGCATGGTCCTTATATGCTGCAACAAGAGGTCCTTTTATATGCTAACTAATTAGCTTCCCTTTTTTGATGAGGCGTGAATAGGCGTCAGGTAGTAAGCCACCATCATCACAGTTTTTAAATTGTGATTGTTGCTTAGATTGTCCACCTGGTTGCCTTGTAAACTTTAATATATCATAATTAGGACTATTTCCTGAAAGACAAACTAGAGCCTACAGTAATGTTTTAACAAATGTCTTAGTTCAGTTTTGAAAATTTTTAGTTATTGATTTAGTTATTATTATTATTTAGTCATGATCATTGTAAAAATGTCACTGTTTTCTAAACCTACATTGAAGATAAAATTCTATACAATCTGAGCCTTGAAAAGCCCCAATATTTACCACTTCACTATGTACAATCCACGATGAACAAAAAGGTTGGACTTATTAAAGCACCAGGTACAGGTTAATTTTCTTCCCAGTGGATTAAAAAAAATCACTTCTCTGGTTGTGGTTCCTCGATAGATGACCATCTTTTCATAGCCAACTGCTCTTCATCTTTGGCTTCATCATGCCGCCCAAGCTGTTTGAGGACATGAGCTATCTCTCTGTGTGTGCGCACTGTTTCCTGGTGGTTCCCTAGAACCTTGTCTTGAATGCGAAGTGCACCTCTCAGAGTTTCTAGAGCCTCGTTCAGCTCTCCCTTCATAGCTAGGGCCTGTTGGAAACCATTTAACCATATTTAGCAAGACAAAGGGGAATTAATACTTGTATGTTAACCCTTTCACTCCCAAGATCTCTAGAGTAATTCTCCTTACTATCTACTATGCAATTCTTATGATGTCTTACGATGTTAATTTGGAGAACTTGATATTGCATCAAATAACAATCCCTTATTAATATTTTACTTTGTTCTCATCACTTTTCTGCTTGATCTTGTATTGATACTGTAAGGAGAAATCCCATCTTGGTCAGTTATAGGAATTTAAGGGTAAAATGATGTACCTTTCCAAGACCGTGGAAGGAACGTGCTGTTTCTTGGTGATCACCCAGTGACTGATTCCTCATGCGCAGTGCTTCACGGAGGAACTTAATTGCACTTTCATAGTTTCCAAGGGCCTGGTATGATATGCCCATGTCGTCCATCAGGGTAGCAGTAAATGGATGATCTCCAAGTGACTCTAAATACACTGGAAGGGAGTATTCTTCTCTGAACTTGTTAGCCTCTTGGTGAGCATCATTGAATGCATAAGCAGCTACAAGTAGATGTAAAAATATGGTTTTACTCATTAAGAGATGCATGTAATGTGAGGGAAAAATTCAAAGGAGGAAGGTATACTGTCAGTAGCTGCTGAAGTCAAGGGCAATTGGTCAATTATCACAACTTCCAATGTACTCAATTTCTGCACTGGCCCTTTGTTATTAAGGAAATCTTAACAGATTATTGGAGTGAAACATGTACAGTGTACTATTACACAATATTAAAATTCATACCAGCCTATTTATTTTACCTCCAAGGTCTTTATAGCCCACTGCAACAAAAATCTTATCCTTGTGTTGCTTCCTGATCTCAATTGCTTCCTTTATGCGTGGAAGGGCTTCATGCAAATCTTTCTGTTGTCCAAAGCAGCGGCCAAGTTTACTCAGGCAAAATGCACGCACAAGGGAAGAGTTATCTTTAATTTCTTTCTGTATCTTGTCAGCCTCCTTAAATCTGGCAACAGCTGATGGACATGGCAGATGACAGGCGCAGTGCGAAAGGATACAATATGCCTCAGAAGTCAAGCAGTCGCTATATCTCTTTTTATCATCACTTGCTTTGCAGGCCTCTGTAAACATCCCAAAAACTGAGAGAAACTTCTCCTTTCTAAACACCTTCGCTAGGAAAGGAGTTACTTCAACAGCAGTGTCAATACACATTTTATCCAGGTCAGGATCAGTTACAGAGTCTTTCAGGGCCTGCCTGATGTTAAGACGATTGATCAAGAAAAGCTGGACAGCCTGGCAACAATCTTTGGACAGGAAAATTGCATAGAGTTCCTTTAACTTTCCCAAGTAGTGAATATTGAACACTTTCCTAGCTGACTGGTAAATTGGGTACAAATCTTCTTCTTGGTTCACACGATCATGACAAAACGACTGGATTATACTGTGCATGTAATATTGCTTTAGTAAGTGATCAAATTGGAGCATGGAGTTATCCACAAGGTTTTGAAGCAATATCCCCAACTTGAAGTCTGACAGGTCTTTGAGGAGAAAATGGGCATCAGCCAAAGTGAATGTTGTTGGGAAAACTGCAAGAGATATCATAGCAACTTGCTGGTCATGATCAAGTCGGCTGAAGCAGATTCTGAGACAGTTAAATAGTTGATGCTCATGGCTGAGTGAATTGAGACTGAAAGATTTTAGAGTTGACACAGGGCTCATCTGGAACTCATGGATCAGAGCTTTAGCATCTACCCCTTTTGCCAATAGGGCTGCTGTGGTGCGCAAAACAAGTGGCACTCCACCACAGTGATTGGCTAGCTGTTCTGCATCCTCTTCAGATACTTTGGACTCCAGCGTCAGAAGCAACTCTTTGGCATGATCTGGACAAAGAGAATCTAGCCGGAGCTCAAACATTTCAACGGAGATGAAAGTAATAGATTGACGTGATGTAATCAGGATTTTCACATGAGAAGCAGTCTGTGCAACAGTACCAATAAAATTACAAAATGCATCCTTCACTTGGGGCAGTAACATGTCTTCAGCATTGTCCAGAATGATGACAGAGTGCTTTGTTAACGTGCAAAGGCAGTGTTTGGCTTGCTGAATTGGCTGCCTCCCAGCCAAAATTTGAAGAGCTCCAAGTAGGGAGTTCACCATTGCATTTAAGGATGTCAAACTCCTGAGGGAGACATAATACACATTTGTTTTCCCTTGTGCTATTAGTTCATGTCCTACTTGAATGGCCACGGCAGACTTTCCAAAACCAGGAGGTCCAGTAATGGAGACTATCTGACAGGAATCACTTGCCGAAAGTTTTTCTAGTACTGTGGAACATTGACCTTTCCGTCCAACAAAATTTGGAACTTTGGAGGGAATGCCACCTAGGTTCTGAAATGCCTTTTTGATGACCACTCCTTATGGAAAGAAAAAATATCATAATGATGATGATCATAAAAAAGAGTGAGGCAAAATCAATGATGAACAGAAACTGAGGAGATAAAATCTTATCAGTATAAGCTTGACCACTGCTATACAAGGTTATTAATTTATTTATCAATGTTTCCCTTTTCTCTACTTGGTTTTCTTGTATAAGTTAGCAGCTTTAAAAATTAGTGATAACTAATCTTGTTAACTTTCAATCAAATCTTCAACAAATTCCTCAAACTTGATTTTTTTATAAGTAGTAAATAGCCCACTTTGAATGCTTATAGGACAGTACATGAGCTACACTTGTGAAATTGGACAGTGTACTTGTAGAGCAATAAGGCAGATAACAAGTCATGCCTCACTCACTGTGTACATGTAGATACAAGTAGATTGTACTCCTTTTTCAGATATTCAGCTATTGACTGTTACATTAATTGTGTTAAGGAAATAAGTCAACCGTTATTTTTATTCATGAATATGTCAAACAGAAGAATATCTTGAATCTCACATGTTTTCATAGTTTTGATTTAGTGATAACAGCACTTTGAGTTGTCCAGTTTTGTCGAAAGTCATACTCCCAATTTGTAAATTTTGACTCTTGCATTCGAGCATCAGTTACTGTTAATTTCTCGCAAAGTTACAGACTGAATTCGACCCCTCTTGGTCTTATCTCATGATCAATAATCATAAGAGAAGTAAAAAATTATGTAATTATCAATTG